>NW_026867802.1:598900-695978 GCF_020745735.1 Hemiscyllium ocellatum
GCCTATTGCAAGGGAATTGGATAAGGATTAAAAACTATCTGACACTTCTTTCATGAGAAAGGAAGAGGCAATTTAGACACGTGTCTGTTGTGTGGAACAAGAGAGACCATCAATCACTCGGTCCCATCTCTGGATACATGAGGAGACCGTTCAGTATTTCCACCTGTTATAGAGAAGTAATGAGAAGACCCATCAGCCCCTCAAAATGTTACACAGCAACAGTAAGATTCCATAATCTCCCAATCCTCTAAAGCATCAACAGGAGGATGTCATTCTGGCCTTGGAGATGGTAACATGTGAACACCAGAAAGACGTCAGCCCATCGATTTTGTACACCAGCAGGATGATGAGTCCATTCAGCCACACGTGGCTCTTACACAGCATTTGGGAACAGATCTCTTAAAAAACGTGTGCCTTTTAAACAGGAATTCAAGAAAAAACATAAAGCTTTTCGAAAGGGAAGAACTTGTAATAATGGTATACATTAGGGACGAAAGTGTAAGAATAAACTATTGTAATTAAGGCAAATTGTTAGAGTCCATTGTTCAGGATATTTGCAAAGTTAAACCACAATCCATCAGAGTCAACATGGTTTTACGAAGGCTAAACCGTGTCCGAATTGTTTGCTTGAGTTATTTGAAGATGTCACAAACAAGGTGGGTCGGGGAATCCTGGAGATGGAACATATCTGGCCTTCCTGAAGGCATTGGATATGTCGCTTCTCCAAAGAGTAAAGTGGTAAGATCAGACAACATGGGTCTAGGAGTAATTTATTAGCTTGGATGGAGGATTGGTTAACCAACAAAATGGAGTAGATGGAATAAATGTATAATTTTCTTTTGGCAAATGCAATTTGTGGGGGGCATTGATTTCAGGACTCATGCCTCAACCATTTGCGATCGATGGAATGACTGTAACTCTGTTGATGGGATCGAAAATACGATGCCACATTTTCAGATGACACTAACATCGGTGGGAAATTACTTCAGAATGATGATGCAAGAGATTTTAAAACTATATGGTAGGTTGGGTGAATGGGCCAACATTTAGCAAGGAAAATTAAAGTGAAGAATTATGGGGCTTTTAGGGTGTATGTTTGCTCGCTGATCGGTGGGTTGATATCCTGGCATTTCGGTAACACACCTGGCGAGGTACATCATCAGTGGCGACTCCAAGTGAAGCGAAGCTGTTGTCTCCTGCTTTCTATTTATATCTTTCTCCTGGATGGGGTTCCTGGGTTGTGGGGATGTCATTTCCTGGTTCGTTTTCTGAGAGATTGAGAGCGATGGCATCTAAATCTATATGTTTGTTTCTGGCGTTGTATTTGGAGTGCCACCACAAAGAAAAACCACCATTTCGACTGGGACAACACATCTATCCTGGGACAGGCTAAGCAAAGACATGCCAGAGAATTCCTAGAGGCCTGGCACTCAACCACAACCGACATAAACAAACACATAGATCTAGATGCCATCTATCAACTCCTCAGAAAACGAACCGGAAATGACATCACCACAACCCCAGGAACCCCATCCAGGAGAAGATAGAAAGAGAAAGCAGGAGACAACAGCTTCGCTTCACTTGGAGGTCGCCACCATTGATGTTTCCTAGCCAGGTAATGAAACGTCTGGATATCAAACCTACAGCTCAGCGAGCAAACCAACAACCTAAATCTCAACCTGAGCTACAAACCATCACAAAACCTTGCAAAAGCCATGAGCGCAACACGCTACAACTTGCCCGTAGATGGGAAAAGAATGCCATCAAGAGTAGTTCCACCCGCGAACAACTGTACTTCTGCATGAATGTTTAGAAAACAACTACTGCCAAAATGTCTGCGATATAAACGCCGATAAAACACCTCTCAAGCCAAAAGTTTAACAGAACAAAACGGCCGCAGAATGCTCCGAGAATTAATCAATGACGCCCACCACAGACTCTGAAAATACAAACGGGAAATTGCGCGCCAAAAGCCGTTATTCAAACAAGCAACAAACCAAGTATGGGGAGCAGACGTGATAGAACAAGCCATCGAACACCAAACACCGACAAAGACAGATGAAGAAAAATCGGGACGTGAAGAAAAAACTGGACAAAACTCACAAAAAAAAACACAAAAAACCGATAAGACAGGGGCATGGAAAAAGAACTTATCAGGACCGGACCCTATCAGGACACAGAAAAAGCGGTACTAGTCAAAGGATTAAATTTCAATTACCGAGACGCTGACAAGAAGGAATTACTTGCGGCATTAGAAACCACATTGAAGGACAACAATTCTCATGGAAGAAACACAAAAAACGATCAGACAGACAGTTGCACCTATTCTCAGCCGAAAAGAGGGAAGGAAACAAACTGACCACACAAGAAAATAAAGCCCTAGAAAACCTCAAAAAAGACAAAGACATCATTATATTACCTGAAGACAAAGGGCGCTCACAGTCATCCTGAACAGAAGGGACTACATAGAAAAAGCTAATGCACTACTCGCAGGCACCAACACTACCAACAGGTGGCGCTTGACCGACCACACAATTAGGAAACAAAATTACTTATCTCCTAAGAAAAATACACAATTCCGGACAATTAAACAAGACAGAATTCCAGAAAAATGAAACCCAAAGGGACCAATACCCACAATTCTACGGACTACCAAGAATCCATAAACCAGGAGCCCCCTCAGACCTATAGTTGCACTACCGAACACCAATTTACAGACTAGCCAAAGAACTACACGCAAGACTAAAATACCTAGTAGAAGATTCACAACCTCCATCCACTCCACCCAGGAAGTCCTAAAAATCATCAAAAACGCCAACATAGAGGAAGACGAAGCAATGATCTCATTCGACATAACAGCACTGTTCACCTCCTTTAACATCGACCTGGCAACGGAAACACTTACCACACTTTTAGAAGAGACCATCACACACACACCAACCACCATCAATCACATTACCAACGAAAATATCATGAAGCAATGGACCTGTGCCTCACCACCCACTTCACCTTCAAAAACATAGTCTACAAGAAAACCAACGACACACCCATGGGATCTCCACTTTATCAGGATTCATAGTAGAAGCGGTAATGCAAGGACTAGAAAAAACAGCCCTACCAATCATCAAACCAAAATCTGGGTTCGCTATTGTAGATGACACTTTTGGCATCACAAAATGAAACAAGAGAAGAGACATTTAACATCATCAACAACACTCTCACAGGCATTAAGTCACCAAGGAGGAAGAAACCGACAACAAACTCGCATGCCTGGACGTCACAGTCGAAAGAAAGGACAATGGAAACTACAAACCTGCATATAGAGAAAACCGACAAACACTGACCAAATACTTAACTACACCAGCAATCATCCCCAACACACACAAACGAAGCTGTATCAGGACACTATTCCAACGAGCCACCACACTGTGCTCAGACGAGATACGCAAAACAGCGGAGAACCACCTATACGACGTATTCAAGATGAACGGATACTCAAAGAATACAGTGCGCAGATTCCTCAAGGACAAACCACGACAATCAGACCAAACACAGCCAGAAACCCTAACCACCTTAACATACATCAAAGAAGTTTCAGAAATGACAGTCAGACTACTGAGACTCCTCGGAATCCTAGTAGCACACAAACCCCACAACACTCTCAAACAAAAACTAACAAACTTAAAGACACAGTACAACCCATGGACAAAACCAATGACATCTACAAAATTCCATGCAAGGACTGCCACAAACACTACGTAGGACAAACATGAAGAAAGTTAACCACCAGGATACACCAACACCAGCTAGCCACAAAAAGACACGACTCTCTCTCACTCATAGCCCTACACACGGATGAAAAATCCACCATTTTGATGGATAACAACATCTATCTTGGGACAGGCTAAGCAAAGGCATGCCA
This sequence comes from Hemiscyllium ocellatum, assembly GCF_020745735.1. Classification (NCBI taxonomy): domain Eukaryota; kingdom Metazoa; phylum Chordata; class Chondrichthyes; order Orectolobiformes; family Hemiscylliidae; genus Hemiscyllium; species Hemiscyllium ocellatum. Next base: position 602,823 of record NW_026867802.1, read on the forward strand.
GAGAATTCCTAGAGGCTGGCACTCCAACCACAACGCCATAAACAACACATAAACATCTAGATGCCATCAATCAACTCCTCAGAAAACGAACCGAAATGACATCACACACAAACCCCAGAACCCCACCAGGAGAAAGATATAAATAGAAAGCAGGAGACAACAGCTTCGCTTCACTTGGAGGTCGCCACCATGATGTTACCTCGCCAGGTAATGAAACGTCTGGATATCAAACCTACAGCACTCAGCCAGCAACCAACATCCTAAATCTCAACTTGAGCTCCAAACCTTCACAAACCTTGAGAAAAAAAGGTGCTATTCAAGTTGGCCAGTATTAATGGAGAGACAAATTATTGTCTAAATGGCGAGCAAAGTTCAAAGTGCTTAGGTGCAGAGGGATCTGGATGTCTGCTTGCATATCACAGAAAACCTGCATGCGGTAGTGCAAGTAATGAGAAATGCAAGCATAATTTCAGTGTTTACTTATAAAAGGATAGAGTAGGGAGTGTTGGTGTAGCTATGCAAGGCATTTGTGAGATGCAACGAGTACAGTTTGGTGTCCTGCAGAATGAATTATTTCCCTTGGAGGCAATGAAGAAGAGCTTCATTACATTGATTCCATGTTTGAAGTGTTTGTCTTATGAAGAGAAATTGAGCACTTTAGGCCTACACGCTCGAGTTTATAAGAATGAAAGGAAATCTCATTGAGTTCTGTAAAATTCGAAAAGTAATTGAAAGTGTAGATGTGGGTGGATTTTTTTTTCATGTGGCGCAATTACAACAAGAGACTAGAGTGTTAGGTTGGAGAGATGGCACGAAAGGAATAGAGGCCGAGTGACAAGCCTCATCGAACGGTTGGATTCCTCACAGATGCGCATTGTTCTTATTCAACTCTTCAACTGTGTTGTACAGGAATGAGGGAGGATTGGTATAATACAGGAAGCAGGCGCTCAGGATAAATCAGTTAGAGAGAACGTAACCAGTTTACGCCCACAGTGACCAGCGCTGGGTTCTCAACTATTTACATTCTATATTAATGATCAGGAAGATGGAACAGATATACAGATGCTGCGTTTGGTGAGTCGCTGTGATAAGCAAGAGAGTAAATTATCAAGAGAGGGTGGAGAGTCTGCAAATAGATTCAGAGAGGTAAAGACAAGATAATAGTTTGTCAGGTGGAATCTAACATGATATAACTTGTCATTTCATTTACAGAAATAATGGAAGGCAGTATGTTACTGAAATGGAGAGGATTACAGGACTTAGTAATACTGTGTACTGGGAGGTTCACTCAGACCCGTTCAGAAATGGCAGGTTTTGCTCCATCCCTGTTTGTCAGCTCCAGACACTCCAAGTGACCCCATTGCTCTCTGTGTACACATGGAATACTTTGATGTGGTTGATTGTGGTGGGATGGGTGTTTTGAAACCTGCATCAAGCGGATGTCCTTTATCCAAGATATATTCATTTCTTTCCACGTGGAGACCCGATGACGATGAAAATGGCTGACTGCTTCTGAATGAAGAGGCCATGACTGCTACCAGGACAGTGGTTATTCACCAACATGATATACTGTGCATGCGTTACATTAATAGAGAGAGAAATTCTCTCCCCATTGACGTGGGTACTCTGCAGATGCACTGTACACCATCGGAAATCCGACTATACTGGATATACCTGGAAGTGCCCTGCTGTGGGAGAAACAATGTATCACCTCATCCGCCATGTATATCCTCCATCACCGAATGGTGACATTGATGTTGAGATATGGGAAATGATGGATGTGTCACCTTGTCCAGCCTGGAATGTTCTGGATCATAGAAGCTGTATGAGAAACAGTAACCCTAACAGCCACTGCCAGCACCATCCTCCCCTGGTGTGAAACTGCAGGTCGTGTTGAAGGAGGTGGAGGTGATACCATTCTGTGACCAGCTCCTTGTTCAATCAGTGTCCCCTCACACGCTGCTCCTGGGTTAACTGAACCTTGGGAAGCTGTACCTGGAAAACCCAATGTGGATCCAGCAGATCCCTTTCCCCACACACACTCACTGCGTGGTTTCTGAGTTCCCCTCTCTGCAGCCTCTGCTCCATTCGTTGTTCATGTAACAGACTCAGATGCTGCATCCAGAGTTGGTCACCAAATCCTCAGGTCTCCCTGCATGTCTGAGGCAGCTCACATCACATCCTCCAGCAAACCATCCGCAGCCCCTCCAATTAATTTTCAATTACAGGATTCATCACAAATCCCTTGGCTACAAGTGTTGTGGACCAGTCCAGATCTCCCCAAAATATTTTAAGAAGGCCGCTTAGACCCAAACCTTTCCTTATTTTGAATATAGATGGGAGGTGTGCATCCAGATATGTTGCGACTGGTCAAACCACTCACCATTAAGCAAAATATAATCTATTCAAATGCTTTAGTTAAAATAAAATCAAAGAAAAGAATATTTTGGGAGAGCTTATATGTTGGAACACTTGCACAAACAATAGATACCGCTCCTTCTTGGTTTACACTGCTTTGCTTTGTATATTCAAATACAGATCCTTACAGCAGTTTGCCAATCCCGGAGGTTACAACATCAACAGAGATCTCAGAGAGAAAAGCAGCTGTGGATCATTTATTGAAACTTCCAACTCTTCTAGGATCCCCAGTAGCTTATGAATGCTGCAGCTAAAAACAAAATGAGGAAACCTGGTCTGGGAGAGCTGGCCACTGCCCTTCCATTGTAACCACCGTTTTAATGAAACCTAAAATCTCAGTTATTTACTTAAACTGTTTTCAGACAGCAGTTCTGCACGTCTGCCTTTAAAACCTCTCTTCAAAAAAAAAAAAGAGAAAATAAACGTTTTACAATGATAGTATCTTCACAACTCATTCTTTAATAAAATAATCCATCAATACACAAATGTGGATTCATTTTAGACCTCCTAATATTCCTCTATTAGTAGACGGAAATGTATATATATATTACATTGACTCTGAGCATACAAATGTTCACAACTATTTCGATTCAGTCATTTTACTCCTGCCACAGAATGCGTTTGTCTTTCTTCATCCAAGTCTCCACAAGGTGTCAAAATTTAGGTTTTCTCGCCCTGTCACCTGTGTAGTTTCAAATTGACTGGTAGCTAAAATAAGCTCAATCGAAACAGACTGGTATTTTTCTCCCTAAACTTCTCCAAAAACTTTAAGGGGGTCACGATCAGTGAAAAAGATTTGTCTTATGCATGTTATTGGCAATGTAAAGCTGAAATGTTGTAACGCCAACACCAAGCTGAAGGCCTCCTTCCCCATTGTGGAATAAATCTGTTGATGTTTCCACTGGACTCTCCAACCACGCGTTACATAATGGAGCACTTCTCATATTTTCAATAGTCCTTCTGAATGACATAGCTCCCCATGTCTCAGCATAAAAGACTTACATGTTTCCGTCCCTCTTAATGCTCTACCCTCTTTACCTGCTACTACTGGCCTATGCCAGTAAACCTTACTCTCACAGGTATATGTTTAAGAAGATCTCACACATTCTTCAATCTCTCACAGAAACCAAACTTTGATTTCTGAACTCAATTAGCATAATCAGCCATTTCAGCTTCTCACCTTGCCATTTAAACTCTCTGCTCTTCCACACGAGTTCTCACGACTGCAGGAAGTGAATTGTTGAACTTCTTCAAAATAAGAATCTCTCTAAGAATGTCATAGGTTTGCTCTGTTTTTAATACCTTTACCCACTTTTCAAAATTACTTTGTTTGATCCTTTCAAACACAATGCGCGTTTAACCAGAGACCCTTTTTTAGATTCCTGTAATGCTGTCTGCCAGGTTCTGGCACAAGTTCATATGCACTTCGGATGGCTTTCTCACCTCCTCATACTGGCCAGATACCTCCTCCGATAGGGAAGCAAATACCTATCAGCTTTGTTTGGATCAACTAAATCCACATGGTCACTGGTGTCTGCATTTGTTCAGTCACTTCTCAAACGAAATTCAAAAGGCTTCCCCATCCTTCTGATCAAATTTGGAGAATGCCTGGATGCATTTAAACAGAACCCCATTAGGCCATTGTTTACAATAGGGTTGCTCAACCTCACTAACCTCCACATCCAGCCGACCGTCTACCCTCATCACCGCCCTCTCTGTCAACTTTCCTCTCTAATTGCTCACTTTTTAAGTTGAAACTCTCTGCTTTTCTTCTGTCCTTTTCTCTTTTTCTTCTTCATTTCCCTTTCTTTTATTTCTACTTTTCACCATAATTCAAACTGTTTCAATTCCTTCTCATGTTCAAAGTGCCTCATTTGAAATTGAATTCCAGCCATTTCCAAAGAGCCTGATGGCGTTTCCACCAAATGTAATTGCCGAGCTATCGCTGTAATTATCTCACATTTTCTCACAGACAATCGCAACCCCAACTCCAGCTTGTCTGTCAATTCCTACAGTTTTGCCTTCATTACCTTTTGCAAAACCCCCAACTTCACTTTTCCACATCCAGAGAACTCTTGGTGACTGAATCTTTATACATAAAATACCAACCGAATTCAACATCGTGAAAAAAGACACTGGCAACTACCATACGCGACCTTTGAACCCAATACTCTCCTGGTGCATTCTCTCCAGTGTCTGCATGAGCTTATTCTGGATGCTTTGAATTCCCCCACAATCCAAAGATGTGCATGTCAGGTGTATTGGCCATGATAAATTGTTCATAGTTTTCAGGAATGTGTGGGTTAGGTGCCTTAGTCGGGGTAGATGTGTAATAATAGGGTAAAGGAATGGGTCTGGGTGGGTTACTCCTCGTAGGGTCGGTGTGGACATGTTGGGTCGAATGGCCTGTTTGCATACTGTATGGATTGTAATTCTAAACCCAATTTGGTATTATCGACTTAGAACCAGACAAGAGACCCCAGTTTGCTATAGACAACCAGACCGCCTCAAACTATTTTAAGAAGGTAGCTTGGATGCCAATCTTTCCTTATTTTAATGGTAGATGTGAAGTGGGAGTTCCAGATGTGATGCTACTAGTCAAACCACTCACCATTAAGTAAAACGCAATATATTTAAACACTCTAATGAAAATCCAGACAAAATGAAGAGGAATTTAGAATAACTTAAATATTGGAAATCTTAACCGAATAATGGATGCAGTACCTTCTACAAATGAACTGTTCCAATATACTAACATCACCTAAACACACCCCTTGGTAAAAAGGAACATTCAGACATGTGTTCTTGCATACGGTTCTCCAATCCAGGAGGAAACAGCATCAAGTGAGGTTCCAGAGAGAATAGCAGCTCGGGATAATTTACTAAAACTTCCAACCTTCTGGGACCCCAAGCACCTGGTGATTGTTGTAGCTACAATAAAAAGAAACCTAGAAAGCCTGGTCTGTGCCAGCTGGCCATTGTTACTACAATTTATTTTTTAAAAAACCCTAAAAGCCCCGTAATTTATTTACTTGAGCCGTTTTCAGTAGGCAGTTTGGCCTTTAAGATCTCTTACTAAAAAAAGGATAAAATAACCTTTTATTAAAAAAAAAGTGACAGCATTATCAGGCAATTTAGATGCCTGGTCCTTTACTCAGTGGGCTTCCTCGTGTTACTGATCGCAAGATCACCAGAGAGGGACAGCCACAGGTACTGACCAAGTTACAAGGATGTTTCTCATAACTTCTGAAACACGCCTATCCATGGACCATCATATGGGACATACCAGGAAGTGAACAACCGCTTATCACACCCCATTTCATTATTTCTGAGCAACACAATGCCAGCACTCGATACACTAGGGAGCCAAAACCCAAGGCCAGGGAAAGATACAAAGGGACAGAGAGATTCACATTAAAGACTGAAATAGACAGTTAATTAACTGAAAAGATGTTGTGGAAATATGGGGAAAAAGTCAGGGCAGTGGGACTAACTGGAGAAGTGAGATCTTCGTGAGTAAAATTACAAGAATGAGAACATTCAATAAAGGCATTGCCAGATTAGGTGAAATGGTTTGTTACATCAAATTCTGAGTCTGCTTCACAGAACACCACAAACAACATTAACTGGGACAAGATGACAGCCCGCATGGAGAGCTGTGCAGATCATGCTCGCGTGTTGCTCAGTAAATTGCAGTATCTGCCCAGGGTAGGGGAAGGTTTGCTCTCTCTTCATGTGTGTGTGTGTTCATCAGAGAGAGAGAGAGAGAGAGAGTGCATGTGTGCGCGTGATTGACGTGGTTAAATGAGAAACTCATTGTCTGAGAAAAAAACGCACATGAGGAAAACAATTTTAAATACGAACAACTGGCAGGCTTTTTGTTAATCAACAGAGAGAACGAGGGAAGTTTCATGGACAGATAAGGTAAAGTGTTTGAGAATGTTAAAATAAAGGCATTGCCAGACACAACAGCAATATACGTCAGCGTGCATGAATGACAGATGGGTGGGAGTTTGGTGTGAGTCTGAATCAGATTTGTTTGGGCAGGTTTGAAGCCGGGAGCATCAGCAGCAGATTCTTGCCTTCATTAAGACTGCATTTCATATCTCAAGATTCAAACAGCAGATGGAATCAACCAGTGAGACATATTCTGGAGTGATGAGTATTTCAAGTTAGAAATGGTCAAGGAATGGTGTCAAGAATCAGCTCAGTGTCAAAGGGATCTCCCACATTTGTGACGTGTCTGCTTCTGCTGCAGATATTGTCCAGGGATGGGATGGAAACAGTAGAGGAAGTGAAGTTTGTAACCAGAACAGTAGACAATGGCCTCCATGCTCTTAACAGCAAAGGCAATGATATAATGAATTGTGGTTCTCCCTGAAACAGAATAGGTCAACATAGAGACCCGGAGTAACACTGCCAGAGCAGAGAGCGAGACAGTAATTGAACACCTTCATTGATGTCAGTTAGTAGTGGTCTGTAAAGTGAATATCTGGATTGAGAGATTCCACAGGAACAATAATTTTGGCAAGAAGTGTAGACTATATGAAATAACAGTAATACAGTCATAACTGGTTTATAGAAAACAAAATCTGGACAGTGACACTCACCAGGAACACCAACGATAGCCAGGAAGGGATAATAGAAGTATTTAAAAATGAGAAGAGCGTAATAGATCCGCCATGATAATGACAACCAATCAACTGCAGAAAGATACCAAACATAATATGATAAGCTCCTGTCTATTGTTGGAATATTCCAGTCTAATGTTCTCAAATTCTGATCCATTGTTGGAACATTCCCGTCTAATGTTCTCTCCTAAGAGTCTGATCTCTCCTCCCCCACTCTCTGGATCTGCTGATCCCCGCAGTGCTGTCGGTGATGGTCCCGCTTATGTTGTGGGTTGACACATTGTACGGAGGCTATTTATCATTAAAAGATGGAAACTCTCCACTGTGATAATTAGAATCCATGGAGGTTGGCATTAATCACAGTCACTGAACAAACAGACTCAGTTAACAAGTTCCATACATCACTTTTCATTTATTGGTTTTGGATGGAATAGTTGAAGGTTGCTGAGGGATGGACCATAAATCTTTCAATCTTTTTAATCTTTTTTTTCCTTGTATATGAGAATATTAACAGAACACTGCAGCAGTCTATATATGTCCCACTCTGTTTATGAAAGGAGGCGGTTATAAATAAAAACAGATCGGCTGCATAATAAGAAGTCGAGTGGGCAAGTTTCTAGATACCTGAACACAAAGTGCGGTACTTATTGACCAGTGTGAGGCTACTCATGGTTTTAATGCCCTGTTATCAAATCCTTTCATAACTTTGAGACAGAGCATTGAGACTGCTACTCAGGAACTGGCCAAAACAATTCTGTTCCAATGGGCCTTACAGAGGGATAAGAGAAAGCCATTCAGCCCATATTAGTCTGTTGCTACTTGAAAAGGTGGAAAACTGGAATATTGGCGCATTTTGCCAACAGAATCATTCAAAACAAAGAGATGTGTCACTGCAGCTGTATGAGGTGTTACTGAGAGGGCACCTGGAGTACATTGTGTTCTCTGTGTTTCTGTAACTGAGAATGGTTGGACCACCATTAGATACAGTTTACCGGCAGTGCGTAATCCACGGGTTGCTGTGTCATTTGATGTCTCGGGTCTGTTACACAGGGACAGGAGGATGCCATGAAGTCTCTTGAGTCTATTTCAGAGGGACATGAGGAGGTCATTCAGCCTCTCCAGTCTATTACAGAGGGACAGGAGGAGCCTATTCAGCCTCTCGAACCTGTTCCAGAGGGGCAGGAAGTGTTTATTTAACTTTCAAATCTGTTACACATAAATATTAGTTTCAAACTAGTTGTGGAATAGAAACGACCTGATGTAAACATTAAAGTTCCTACTTTGAATAAGGTCAATTTTGAAAGTGTTAGGTGAGCCCTGTGAAAGGTTAATTAGGATACCCTATTCGCAGGTAAAGGGATGGTTGGAAAATGCAAGGCGATTACAACTTGGTGTCAGAGAGTCCAGAACCATCGTGTTCCTATTAGTGAGATGGGCAAGGCTGGTGGGTGCAGGGAGTGCTGGATGGCTAGATATATTGATGCTCTGGTCAAGGTAAGGAAGGAGGCATATGTCAGGTAAACAGAGCTGAGATCAAGTGAGTCCCGAGAGGGGTATCAGGGAAGTAAGTGTATAGTCAATGGGGAACTCCAGCCAGAAAAATATGGACATGAGATGGCTTTAGAAATAGGGTTAACGAGGCATTGAAGCAACAGTACACGTCTTTAATGGCAAAATATTAACTAGGGAGAGAATAGGGCACCTTACAGGTCAGTAAGGCTACCTATGTGCGTAACCATAGGAGATGGGAGGGTCACTAAACAAGTATTTCTCCTCAGTATTTGATGTAGAGGAGATTACAACAGTGAGAGAAGGTAGAAATATATTTTAAATAGTATCTATATTACAAGGAGATATCGGATATTTTAAAACATACAAAGGTGAACAAATCCCTGGGATCTGATCAGTTGTATCCCAGAAGTTTGTGGGAAGCTCGGAAAGAGTTTGTTCACCCTTTTGCTGATATATCTGTATTATTGATTTACACTGGTGAGGTGTCAAAAGACTGGAGGGCTGCTAACATAGTGTCATTATTTAAGAAAGTAAGGAAAATACAGCTAACTATAGATTGGTGAGCCTGACGTCAATGGTGACTAAATTGTTGGCGGTGGGGGCGGGGGGGGGGGGGCGGTGTTGAGGGAAAAGATGTATATGCATTTGGAAAGACAAGGACTGAAGAGAGCTTTGTACATTTGAGACCACGTCTCAATTTTTTGAGGAAGTGAAGAAGATGATTGATGACGGCAGGACAGTGGATGTTGTCTTTATGCAATTCAGTAAGAAAACCAAAATGTTCTACATGGTAGACTAGTTATCAAGGTTAGACTGCCGGGAATCCTGGAGAGCTCGTCATTTAGGCCCAACTTTTTCTTGAATATTGGAGATAGTGCGTGACAGTGGACATTTGTTCATTGATCTTGGAGACCTGTGACTAGTGGCGTGCCACAAAGATCAATAGTGAGTCTTTTGTTGCTTATGCAAATCAGTTGTACTTGAGTAAGTGAAGTATGGTCAGTAAGTTTGTAGATAATTCCAATTTTGGTGGTAATGTCGACAGTGAAGAATAATGTCTCAGAATATAATGAGGCGTTGATTAGGTGAGCTGAGGAGTGGCAGATGGAGTTTATTTTAGATAAATGTGAGGTGTTGCATTTTGGCAAGAAATATCAGAGGAAGAAATATAGGTAGGGTCCTGTTGAAAGTCGCCAATCAAGGATAACTCCATAGAAATTATGGAATCCCTACAGTGAGGAAACAGGCTATTCTACCCATCGAGGCCACACCGACCCTCTCAACAGTATCCCACTGGACAAACCCCTACCCTATCCCTCTGAGCCTGCATTTCCCATGGCTAATCCACCTCGCCCACACATCCCAGGGTACCATGCACAATTTAGGATGGTCAATCTACCCTTACCTGTATATCTTTATACTGTCAGAGGAAAACATAGTACCCGAGGAAACTCACACAGACACGGGGAAAATGTACAAACACCACACAGTCAGTCATTCACGGATGGAATTAAACCCAGATCGCTGTCCTGTGAGGCACCTGATGGTGCAGGTTTTCAGTTCCTTGAAAGTGCCGTCATAGGTAGACAACATAGTGAAGAAGGCACTTGGTGATCTTCCCTTTATTGGTGTGTGCTTTGACTCTAAGCATTTGCATGACGTGTTGGATCTGTACAGGATATTTGGCCACTTTTGTAATATTGCCTTTAATTCTGGTCTCCCTGCTGTCGGGGAGATGTTGTCAACATTGAAAGGGTGCAGAATAGTTTTAAAAGAATGCTGCAGGTGTAGGAGGGTTAGAGTTACAGGGAGAGTTTGAATAGGCTGGGGCTATTTTCAAGTATTGAGGCTGAGGGGTGACGTTAAAGTGGTTTATAAAATCATGAGGGTCATAGATAAGGTAAACAGTCAATGTCTTTTCCCAGGATAGACGAGTCCAAATATAGATGACAAAGGTTTAAGGTGAGAGGAGAAAGATTTAAAAAGGGACGCTAAAACAACATTTTCACACAGACACTTCTGTGTGTAAGGATTGAACAGCCAAAAGAGGTAGTGGGGGCAGGTACAGTTACACCTTTTAAAAAGGATTTGGATGGATACATGCATGGGAAGTGTTTAGAGGGAGATGGGCCAACTGCTGGCAAGGGGGAACGAGATTAATTTAGGATATTTGGTCTGTATGGATGACCAGACCGCAGGATCTTTTTCTGTGCTGTACATCTCTGAGAGTCTATTGACCCTTGAGTGTTTAACATGGGAACAGAAGGTGGTTATTCCGCTTCTGAATACTGTCAGTCAGCTTGTTTGCTCAATTACTGACAGTCAAATACAAAAATAAATCATTCAGATTTTGATGGTGTTTTACAGAAACAGGAGAAGGGCTTTTACTCAAGAAAAACGGTAAAGAATGTGAAGAGGCTTCAGTCCCTCAACTCCATTCCACAGAAGCAGCAGTTGAGCACAGACCTATTGGAGCCTGTTACTGTGGAGCAGGAGGAGGACATCTACTTTCACACAACATCGATTAGGGACACAGGAACAGGAGGCAGTGACTCAACATGCTCGAGACTGGGACACAGGAACAGGAGGCAGTCATTCAACTGCTCGTGAATGGGACACAGGAAAAGGAGACAGTCATTCAACTCCGTGAGACTGGGTCACAGGAACAGGACGGGGACACAGAAAGAGGAGGCAGTCATTCAACTGCTCGAGGCTGGGACACAGGGTCCAAACACAAGATTGAAAACAAAAAATAAAGGTATTGCCAGATGTTTAGCTCTCTCACATTCGCAATCCAACTCACATAACCACTCCATCCATTATACTTTCAGGATGGAGCATTGAGTAGATCCGACTACCGTACTGCTGAATGCAACCCAGCAATACCCAGAATGGAACTCTGTGCAGCCCACACCAAAGCTTGATCTATTATCATGGGCTACATGTCCAGCGTGGGGTGCTGTGCAGACTGCACTTGTTCGTTCTTATCTCAATCCAGGCATGTAGCATTGTTCGGTAACACTGTATTAGGTCGCTGCCCAGTGTGGGGAAACTTGCAGCCAAATGTTGGAAGTGACAGAATGTGCAGCTCCAATCCATTTACAGCTCCATATCTCCACTATGCCTGCGATGGAGAAACGTCAATGGAAACAGTTTAAGGTGAGTATCACATCAGTATTTAAAGTTGAAATAACTGAGATAATATCCAATGATGTTTCGTGAATGGTACGAAGTCGTTAGAGGGGGATGGTAATGTTATAGCGGTTGCAATATAAGCCTCCAAATTAACAATGGGAATTAAGGAAGAAATATACAGGGAGACTGGGGAGACTTGCAGGAGAAACAGGATTGTTATAATAGGTGATTTCAATTTTCCGAACATAGACTGGGACTTCCAGATGGTTAAGAACTTAGATGGAACGTAATTTGTTAAGTGTGTTCAGGAAAGTTTCCACAATCAATATATAGAATAACCTACTTGGGAAGGAACAAATTCGACCTACTGTTGGGAAATAGGGCAGGATAGGTGGAGATAAAGTGGGGGAGCATTCTGGGAAAAGTGGTTAGAGTTGTATTAATTTTAAAATAGTTATGGGAGGGTCAACATTGATCCACAGATTCAACTTTTAAATTTTGGCAAGGCGTATGTTGTTGGAATTAGACAGGGGATTGCAGGGGATGATTGGAGTTGTTTGTTTCGAGGTAAAAGGATTTTGAGCAAGTGGGAGGGCTTTAAAAGTGAGATAGCTCGAGTTCAAGGTTTCCATTTTCCTGTGAGGGTGAAGGCAATGTGAGACTGGAAGAGAGAACCCTGGATGTCAAGAGATATTGAGGCTCTGACCAGAAAAAAAGGAGGCGTGGCTCAGGTTCAGGCAGCTCGGATCAAGGGAATCCCTGGAGGTATACAGGGGATAGAGGAGTTTACTGAAGAAGGAAATCAGCAAGGTGAAAGGGGGTATGGGATAGCCTTGGCTGAGAAATTTAGAGTGAATCCAAATTCAGTATAGTAAAGATAAAGAACAACTAGGGAGAGAATAGGATGCTTTAAAATACAAAATAGGCATGCATGTGTAAAACCTCAAGAGATTGGTGAATTCTTCAATTTCCCCTCTGTGTTTACCATGAAGAAAGACATGAAGACCTGTGACCTTTAGGAGGTTAGTTGTCAAATCTTGGTACTGTCCATATCACAGTAGAGTTTCTGTTGGACATATTAGAGACAAATCTCTTGGTCCTGACCAGATACATCCAAGAGGACTGCAAGAGGCTAGAGATAAAGCTTACGGGCCAAGATACCGGAAGTCTGGGCGGAAGCAAACGTTGTGACTTATTCAAGAATGGCTGCAAAGAAAAGCCCAGGAAAGATAGACCAGTAAGCTTCACACCTGTTTTCGTTAAACCACTTGAGAATCTTCTGAAAGATAAAATGTGCATGCATTTGGAAATACAGAGTTTGACTTGGAGCAGTCAGCATGGTTTTGTGCGTGGCAGATCCTGTCTTACAAATTTTGTAAGAGGTTTTTGAGGAAGTGACCAGGGGCGTTGACGAGCGCAGGGTGGTAGACATCTTCTATTTGGATTTCAGTAAGACCTTTGATAAGGATCCACATAGTAGGCCGCTCTAGAAGGTTAGATCGCATGAAATCCAAGGTGAACTGGCAAATTAGCGACACACTTGGCTTGACGTTATGAAGCAAACGGCTATGGTGAAGGTATGCTTGTCGGACTGGAAGCCTGTGACAATTGGAATACCTCAGGGGTCGGTCCTGGGCCCATTGCTGTTTGTTATCTATATCAATGATTTGGACCAGAGTGCACAATGCAAGGTTAGTATGTGTGCAGATGACACTAAAATTAGAGACATCGTTTATAGCGAGGAACGTTATCAGAAATTGCAGCAGTACGTTGACCAGCTGGGAAAGTGGGACGGAATTAGCAAATGGAGTTTAATATAGATAAGTGTGACGTCTTGCATTTTGGAAAGTCAAATCCAGGTAGGAGTTTAATGATGAATGAGAGGGACTTAAGGAGTGTAGTGGAACAAAAGGACATTGGAGATCAGGTGCATGGTTATCTGAAATTTGAGTCACAGATACACAGGACAGTGAAGAAGGCTGTTGGCACACTGGCCTTCATCAGGGCATTGAGTATAGAAGTTGGAACGTTATGTTGCAGTTGTACAGAATGTTGGTAAGGCTGCAGTTGGAGTATTGTGTTCAGTTTTGTTCACCGTGCTCTAGAAAGGATATTATTGAACAAAAAATAATGTAGAAGGAATTTACAAAGATGTTTCTTGGCCTAAAGGGTTGAGTTATAGGGAGAATTTGGACAGGTTAGAACTTATTTCTTTACAGCGTAGGGAACTGAGAGGGTTCTTATAGAAGCATAGATTTTATCAAATCATGAGAGACGTGCTCAGGGGTGAATACTTCAATTTTTTGCAAGGTTGGGGAATCGAAGACGAGAGGACATCTGTTCATATTTGGAGAGGAAAAAAATAAACAGGAACCTGAGGGTCATCTTTTTTACGCAGAGTGTGGTACCCACATGGACTGAGCTGCCAGGGGAAGTGATTGAAGTGGGCACAATAACAACATTGAAAAGGCATTTGGACAAATACACAGATAGGAAAGGATTAGGTGGATACAGAGCAAGGACAGGGAAATGGCAGATTGGCAGATAAGGGACAATTACACATGGTTTGTTGACGGAGCATGGCGGGTGTATTAGATGGGCGAGGACAGAGGGAGAACATTCTCTTCCCAGAAGGAGCCACAGCACTAGACCCACCAAGCATGGTCTGAGTTCACCGTCCAGCTCAGTGCAGTATTTGAGGTCTGAAGAAATGTCCAGTAATACAGGACAAGCAACAATAACCTTCCCTGCTCTGTCAGGATGAGTGTCACCGTATTCTCTCTGCTCCCTCACATCACTGTATATCTGTGATCACAGCTACCCCTGAAAAAGGCTCATGGTCCCCCACTCTCACAACTGCATGCAACGCTTACTCTCTCTCTCTATCTCTCGCCTTTGCAAAACATCCCACACAGTTATAGAATATTCTGGCGAATGCCGATTATGGAATGTTCCAGATAATGTTCCAAATGATTCCCAGTTTCAGGAAAATGGCAGTGTCCCAGTGTGTAACACATAAGAGGAAGGAGTAGAGAAGTACGTTTTTCAATCACAAACAATTCAAACCATGCTGAGGCCATTCAGCCCTTCAAATGTGGTCTAGCATTTAATAAGGTCCCCGCTGAACTGATGGTCTTCTCAGCTCCATGTTACAGGAACTTTCAACCATTCAACCCCCTGGGTCCTGTTCATGGCCAGACAGCACTCAGGCACTTTTATCCTGGGTTTTTTGAAGCGCCTGTTTGAGGGCATTTCCCATGGTTACGGATACCTAACAATATATTCCATCATTTTATACTTGCATGCAACGGTCAGCATGCTGTACACAGACCGAACAAAAATATACACTTATTTTATGTTTATAGATATCCAATCACACTTAGTAATTCTGGTTATGTCACTTGACTCACCTTAATGATATTAAACCAAAAAGAGCTTCTAAACACGTCTTGTTATAAAATACAATTTCAAGCAGAGAACGTTTTTACCCTCAGCCTTTATCTTGACCGATATCTGAATTGTACTACCTTCCTTGTTATGAATGTTTCTCTTACCCTTTGTCTGTGATTTTTTCTCTCTGTAACAGCTACATAATTCTCCCACTCAGTTGGCTGGACGGCTGGTTTGTGATGTAGAGGGAGGCCAACAGCGCAGGTTCAGTTCCTCACACTGACAGAGGTTACCATGAACGGGACGCTCTCTCACCCTCACCCCATCACCCGAGATGAGGTGACCCTCAGGATAAACCACCATGAGTGGTCTCTCTAATGAGTTTCCTCTGGGAGACTATTCTATCAATGCTAGCATTTTAAATTAAAAATTTTTTATTGATAAAGAAATTTTTAATATTATAATAAACCAATAACAACACAACTCAAATAACTGAAAAAAATTCCAATTGCATGTACATACAAAACAAGTTAAAACACTACACAGACAGAAGAAAAAACAAAACTAAATAATAAATAATGAATAAATAATACAGCTCAGCATAACATAAAGATAGCTCTCGTTCATCAAGAGCATTAGCTGATGCATACTTTTATGTTCATAGTTTTTCGTCTCTGGATATTAGATTCATTAAACAATATCATCATGGCTGTATAAAAGCCCTTCTTAGAGTGGCAGATAAGCCTGTATCGCAGTAACCCAAAAAGGGCTGCTGTGTCTTATATATAGCTATGTTTTTTGGTGCACCATACTGGTGAGAAAGTCCAAAGGGATATTCTCCATGGAGAGCTTACGACGAACCAACAGACACGGTTGGGTGGGTGGTTGTGGGTGGGGGGTCGGGGATCAGACATCCAACACAACACATATTTGTCCTAGCACGGAAAGTAAGGATATGATTTCTTTCACATCTACATCTGTGTAAAGTACCCGGGGCAGGCCCAGGAAAGGAGAAACCAGGTCCATCTCCAATTCAGTCCCCAAGACCCATTCTATCACACCTGACACAGTGCTCCAACATAGATGAAGCCTGCAACAGGACCACAAGCAATGAGTAAGAGTGCCTCTAGTCATTCTGCATTTAGAACATGATGAAGATAATCCCACTATGCATTTTGAGAGACAATCTGGAGTCAGATAGACCCTATGAATAATTTTCAACTGCATGGAATGGGTCCTATTACAGATCAAAATCCTTCCAGCATTTTCATAAATATCCTCCCTTGTCTCCGAAGTGTTGTGAACCCACAAGTCTCTCTCGCAGACAACACAAAGCTGTACAGACTCGTCTGAGGGGACACTTTCCAACCAATGATAAAGGGTACAGACAGAGAGTGTATTCTAAGCAATAGACACCCTCTTCCCTCTATCAGATCTGTAAGAGTCTTTTAAAAGTGTGTGTTTTTTTTCACAGCAATTCTCTGATCTGGAACAAAATACAGAAGAGGACTCTACTAGGTAGTCCATACTTACGAGTTATTTGATCAAATGATATCATTCTTTCTCCTCAAATGAAATGTGGTGGCTCAATAGATAGTACTGCGGCCTCACAGCACCAAGATCCAAGATACGCAGGTTAGATGAATTGGCTGTTGATAAAGCACCCATAGTGTTCTGGGATGTAAAGGTTGGGGCATTAGTCAGTGTAAATATAGGATGGTAGGGGAATGGTTCTGGGTGGGCTACTCTTCAAAGGGTCGACGTGGACTTGCTGGGCCCAAGGGCTTGTATCCAAACTGTAGGGATTCTACCAGTTCTAAATCACTCAAGCAAGGTACACCCCTGGCTGCCCACAGTTTAAATCTGGAATCCATTATCCCCAGTTGACAACTTGGTATGCCATCATAGGGGTAAGAAACATGGATATGGCTGTATTGTCCTCGAACTGATGCATTGTCATTCATGCTTTAACTTCATTGATACTTTTTGGATTATGACAATGCTCCATAACTACTGTCATTTTGTCTCAGAACAACAGACTAATAAGGGTTCACTTTGTCTGAGAGGGTTCAATATCTAACCGTATTGACGCGGAGTCCTCAGCGTCCCAGACACTAATATAGGATAATTAAAAGCTTAATTGATAGCTTTTAATCTGGGACATCTACTCCCCACACTCTGTGGGGTAGTTGCAATTTGGTTAGCTTGATAAAGAGTCGCTTATGATGCCAAATAAAAGAGCTAACCTAGCCATTAAGTCTCTTAATATCTGCCTGGGAAACATCAAATGAAGCATGCACACGGGGTATAGCAAATAAGGAAGGACATTCATTTTAAGAACAGCTATCCAACCCAGCCAGGATGTTGGAAGTGCATCCCATCTTTGAAGTTCTTGTATAATTTTGTCAAACAAATGTACATAGTTCACGTTAAATACATTTTCAAAAACGGATGTAATCAATATACCGAAATAGAGAAACTCCCCACTCCCGTAACCACTTAAAAGGAAACCAGGATTTACCTTCAATATCAGGTATTACCCTCAGACCTCCAATAGGCATGGCCAGAAACTTTGTAAAATTAATCTTATAGCACGAAAAGGCGACAAGCGAATTAATGCATTACATCACGTGAGCTGCCGAAATTGTGGGAATTGACAAAAACATAAAACCCTCATCTGCATACAACATAATCTTATGTGACTTCTATCCCACTTCTGGGGCAGGTATGTTGGGATAATATTCCCAATTGTAGCAGGATGCCACCATGTCTAAGATTGTTTCAGGGATGGGGAAGAGATCAACCCTCGTGTGGCATTTGTGTGGGTTAATGAAGAAATTAAAATTGCTACTTGTGAGGTCGATCTGCCTCCAGACATCCACCAGCTCTAGTTCTGCACAGAGACCCACTAATTGCTTACATTATAACGAGGATATTGGGGGACCTTTGGCCATAAGACAGTTGAAATCTCCTTCGACAATATGTGCCACGATGCAAGATAACTTACTTTGGAAAATGCATCTACCAGGATTTTAAGAGGGTGCGCTGGGCATTTAGTGGGTGGGGCAAGAATCGTTCAAAATACAGTATGATTTCCCATAGTTCATGGAAGATACATTCTAACTAGCATGGCTTCTCTCCTATGCCTAGTATTAAAAGACGAGAAATAAACCCTACCAAACCCGCCCTGCTGTAACGTCAAAATGTTCCTTGTCATCAAGGTGCATCTCCTGAAATAGGACAACATCCACCCTCTAGTTTTAAGACTAGAAAGTACATTTTTCCTCTTGACTGGCAGATGGCTCCCCTTAATGTTCCAGGTACACCATTTAAGCATATCATTATCCATAACACATTGTAGCAACATTTCAACTCTAGAGTTTCACATCGAATTACACATCGCTGATCATTAATGAAGAAGACTCATCGAGCCTAAAAACTGTACAAACTAAAACTACTACATCTAACAAGCTCTCAAAACTTTCCAAAGCTAAAAACATAAAAAAAACCAAAGAACAAAATAAAATCCAAAGTTCCAATGACACTCGAAAGGAGAATTTACCTCCCCCGCCAACTGGGGACGCTTATATACCTTAAAACTTTATCTTGTGCCCGCTACCAATATGGAATCCTGGGCAATTAACAACAAAAACCAGGCTTGAACTGCCCTTCGATTAGCACTCAGCCATCACAACTACCTTTGTAACTCCCTCCAGCTTGAGCTGCACCTCAGACACAAGTAAAGAAGGAGAAAAAGAGTAGTAATACTAACGAAGAAGTTAAAAATGAGTACTCCTCCCAGTCCCAGCTATAATTTAATACTGGTTAATACTAGAAAAATCCAACAAAATTTCTTAGGAGAGACATGATTATCTAAATATCCAAGAGTAAAAAGTGAGGTCTGCAGATGTTGGAGATCAGAGCTGAAAATGTGTTGCTGGTTAAAGCACAGCAGGTCAGGCAACATCCAAGGAACAGGAAATTCGCCGTTTCGGGCCAGAGCCCTTCATCAGGAAATTCCTGATGAAGGGCTCTGGCCCGAAACATCGAATTTCCTGCTCCTTGGATGTTGCCTGACCTGCTGTGCTTTAACCAGCAACACATTTTCAGCAATATCTAAATATCCAGCTTACTTTAAAATGTCCATAAAGTTTTCGCTTTCTCTGGAGAGTCAGATGAGTTTGTGGATCCATTGAAAGCAATACAGAGCACCGCTGGGTACCGTAAGGAATACTGAATCAGAATTCCCTTGCACTTCTCTTAATCTCATCAAAAGATTTTCTTTCCTGAATCACCGCCGCTGAAGAGTCCTGAAAGAACATAATCCTGGAGCTCTAGTGAATTAAACCCATCGGATCTTTCCCCTGGGTTCTGAAAGCTTCCATCCCTTTTGTTCATCCCCATAACTAAGTAATTGCGCAAGGACAGGATGAAGGCGTTAGTCTGAGTCTGACTACCGCGCCGTAATCTGATGAACTGTCTCAGTCTTCACCCTCCTCAGTTTCGAAGTGAAGGGATCGCTGCAGCCAGTTCTTGAAAAAACTCACCGGCTGACCACCTTCTGTCCGCTCCAGCAAACAGACGATGTGATTATTCTTCATCCTGCCCCTGTTCTGGAGGTCGTCATCTTGTTCAGTTAAGGTGCAGACCTGTTTTTCAAGAGCGAGGATCCTCTCCCGAGAGGAATCAATCACGGTCTCTGCCACTGCAGTTCGGCTCTTGGCATCGTCTGTCCTGTTTCCAAGTCTGTCAAGTTGTTGCTCATGTTTTTGGAGCACGGCTGAGAGCGGGTCTAGCCACGCCTGAACTGTTCTTCAATCATGGCTTCAATCATGTAACGTAACTTGATGAACTCAGTGACGAAGACCTGGTGAGTAACTGGGTCTATTGAAGAGCAGAGGGGGTTGCAGCTACAGCCTCAGGTATGCTCTATGCTTCTGACGGGTGCACCATGTGTTGGAACTTACTCGATCCTTTCCCGTGTTTTGTCATTGCCCTTTGACAAATCGGGATCACTAAAGATTCTATCGCTCTTTTAGTGCTGAATTTTAAGTAAACGGCTTGGATGGGTGGGTTAGAGAACCACTTTGCCCGTGTGTTGATGCAGAGCCCAGCAAAGCAGACCTTCTGGATCTCCGCCATTTTGTATTCCCCCTTAACTTTTTATCGATATTATCATTTCATTTTGCATTTATTCCTGGAGGTTCTGAAGCCGTGTTATTTGATACCACTGTTTACATTTCCCCCCACACTGCACATTGCTGCCCATTCCTCGATAATCCTTGACTCTGTTGTTATTTATGAACCTTCCGTCTGTGCCTCAAAAATATTCAGTATCTCTGCCTGCAATGGTCTGTGGGGAAGAGGTTTCCAAAGACTCACAGCACTTTGAGAAAACAATTATAACCATTATGATCTGAGTGTGAGATTAGTCTTTTGTGTCTGATTATCCGAGAAAGGATATAATTACATTGGAAGCAGTTCAGAGATATTTGATTTCACGTATTCCTGGGGTGAATGGCTTATATTATGAAGGCTTTAACAGGTTACTCTTGGAATGAAATTGAAACATACAAGTCCTTGATAAGTGTGGATTAGTATGTATCCACTGGGTGTTTGTAAAGTCCAAATTTACTGTCATTGTTATAGAAACTCTACAGTGTGGAGGCAGGGCATTCCGTCCATTAAGTCCACACTTACCCACCAAAAAGCATCCCACCTGGACGTGCCCCCAATCGTATCCATGTAATCCTGCATTTCCCATAACTAACCCATCTAACCTACACTGCCCTGGGCACTATGGGCAATCCACTTTAAACTGCACATCTTTGGACTTTGGCAAGAAACTGGAGCACTGGGAGGAAACCCACACAGGCATGGGGAGAATGTTCAAACCACATAGAAGGTTGCCTGAGTTTGGAATTGAACCCAGCTCCTTGGTAATGTGAGGCAGCAGTGCTATCCACAGGTCCAACATATCTCTCTGTTAGTTCTGTTAGTAACTTGTGACTGACTAAAGAAATCTGCCTGACTTGTTCTCATCACTGAACCTGACCCAGTCTGAGACTTTTATCATCGTCCATATCACCAACCTGGTTACATTTAAAACTTGTTGTGAGCAGTGGAGGAGTGGGACTAGAAAAGGAAAGAGTGACACCCTCCATCCTCAGTCACAATTGGAGTGAGAAAAAAATCACAAATTGGGAATTCATTCAAGTTGGAATTCTCTTTCCCAGAAGTTTGGGATGGTTGAAACTTAATATTATATCGAGGCTAGCTTCGTCTGATTTTCCATAGACAGGCAAATCAGGGATAACGGTGAAAGGAGAGATACGTGCAGCTGGGACCATAATGAGATGAGCCACGACCTTATTTACTGGTGGAGTAGTGTCATAGGGCCGAATAGCCCACTCGTGTCCCTCAGCCCTATGTTGTGATGTTCCATTCTGCCCTTCGGACGAGGCACACAGGGGCACATCAAAGCCACTCCGATGGTTAGTTGCAGTTTTGGAAATGCACTTGGAAAATCCAGGCTGGGTCAGGAAGGGACACTTACCCCCAATCCCTGTTTCCAGGCTTCCCCTCTCTGCAACGTCAGCTCCAGATGTGGGTCGTGTTACAGACCCAGATTTACTGTGAATATAGCCCCCATACCCCACCCAGCGTTAACTCAAACAAATCCTCTGCTCACCCGAATGTAGCATTACACAACACAACTTCCGGGAAAATAACCAGTTACTTTGCAAAAGCATAACATGTGAAATTAATAAATTGGAACAAGAGTAGGCTATTCGGCCCCTCAAGCTTGCCCTGTCATTTAATATGAACATGGCTGATCTACTCCAGGTCTAACTCCACTTTCTTCCCTACTCCTTGTATCCCTCCACACCTCTCCGGGTCAGGGAATTCCAGACATTCACTATCATCTGAGAGAAGATATCACTTTGCATCTCAGAGAGAAATCGATGTTCCATATTCGGTATCTATGTCCTCGTGTTTGAGACTCCACTCAGGAATGGTAACAACGTCTCAACACCTACCTTCTCAAGTTACTTGTATTTTTCATCTGTATCACTCCTCATTCATTTAAACCCGAATGAATATCACTTCACCGTTTTAGAAATTCGCAATAACACCACCCCAGGATGCCGGCTATTGAACCAACCTAGTTACTTGCTGCATCAGCATGCTGACTTTATGTTTCATACACAGGAACACTCCAATCCCTTTGTACTGTTCCTTTTCTGGAAGTGCTCCCCATTAAATAACAGCCTGCCTTTTGATTCTCAGTGTCATCCTCAAACTCGAATGTAAATTGCACTCAGCTCTCTCCTTCAGATTATCAATATAGAGTGTAAAGAAATGATGCCATCGGACTGATAGCCGCGGTCCTCCAGCAGATGCCGGCTATTGTGGGTGGCACGGTGGCACAGTGGTTAGCACTGCTGCCTCACAGCGCCAGGGACCTGGGTTCCATTCTTGCCTCAGGCGACTGACTGTGTGGAGTTTGCACGTTCTCCCCGTGTCTGCGTGGGTTTCCTCCGGGTGCTCCGGTTTCCTCCCACAGTCCAAAGATGTGCGGGTCAGGTGAATTGGCCATGCTAAATTGCCCGTAGTGTTAGGTAAGGAGTATATGTAGGGGTATGGGTGGGGTTCGCTTCGGCGGGTCGGTATGGACTTGTTGGGCCGAAGGGCCTGTTTCCACACTGTAAGTAATCTAATCTAAAGATACACTTTTATCATGAAGATCCATTAATCCTGACTCTCCGATTTCTATATGTTAAGCAATCATCATCCCATGTTAATACATCCTCCATCATCCTACGAGCTTCTGACTTGTGTAAGAACATTTATTTTGTAATACCTTGTGGAAACACTGTGGAAAGCCTGGTGTTCTAACAGATCCCCTGTATCAAGTCCGCTTGTTACATTCTCAGGCATCTCTAGAAATGCTTGCATGATTTTACAGGGTAAAATATAATTTCCCTTTTACAGACCTCCACTGACTCTGCGTGGAGCTTTTCTCAATGTCCATGCTGGCCAGGTTTTCCAAATTAAGCTCGTCCCATCTGCTTTCATTTGGCCCATAGGCCTCTCAATGTTTTCCATTCATATGTTTTATCCAAATGAGTTTTAATTGTTGTAGCTGTACTGGCATCCAGCACTCGTACTCTGGCAGTTCATTTCATACCCACACTACCCTCTGTGTAAAAACGTTGCCCCTTCGTCCCTTTTAATTCTTCCACCTTTCACCTTACACCAATGCCTACTATGGCTGAACACCCCCATCCCGTGGGCAATATCTTGGCTATTCACGCTATCCATACCTCTCATGATTTTAGAAACTTCTATAATGTCATCCCTCAACCATCCCTCAAACTCCATCCAATACTAACTTCAAGATCAAGCATTTAAAGATAAATACTGCAAATTTTAAACTATAGTAAACATGACAGGTAAACAATACTCAGCCCAAACTGCATACTGTGATTTGTGTTTTTTCTCCCTATTACAAAACTCAAGCAGCATGAAACGCTTACTAGTGTCAATAAAAAGTCAAGCACCTGATATCCTTTGTCTAAAGGAGGTGATGATCTCGACAGTGAAAACGTAATTATGGCCAGATCTTTATATGCCACATAGTCAACATTCTCCCTCCTGGCCTCCCTATGACCTTGTGTGATTGTGTCTTCTTTATCTTGCACTCAATAGAGAGAACCCATTTTCGCTTCCACATCTTTATTTAAACCCGTTTTATATCATCTTCTTGTTCACCACTGTTAAAAGCCGGTATATCTTTGCCACGCCCTCTTTCCCCTGTGACCTATCTCCCACCTCGGGCAAGGTATTGAACAGCCAATTTTCCAATGCTTTTCAGTTGTGAAGAAGTGTCACACTGGGCTTGAAATGCTAACGCCGTTTCTCTCTCTCTGCAGATGCTGACAGATCTTTGGAGTTTCTCCAGACATGAATAGGCACAGAACAAATTTTCACAAACAACTAACTATGGATACTGGTAATAAAAATACCAAACTTGCTTTAGAAACTGGGAGCTTTGTAGAGGGTCACTGGACCTAAAAGTTAAACACTGCATTCATTGCAGAAGATGCTGAAACATCTACAGCAATTTCTGTTTTTGTACAATTTCCAAAGAAGGATGTCAAAGATGCTCAAACATCCTGTCCAACATGGAGCGCCGTACACTGGGAACTGAACAATAGCGCATGGTGCACAAGTTTCTTGATTCTGAAACTACATAAGTCTGGCATCACTGAGACTACAGAGCTTTTAATCATGGTCAGGGAGACTAACAGAGGAAAACACATTCACTTCAAATACAGAAGTTGACATTGTGGAAAAGAAACGATTTAGATCATTACTTTAAATGGATTGAGTTAAAGTAACAAATTAGAGGCGTGACATCAGAGTGAGGCCCTCAGCAGAATAAGATTATGAAAATGCAAGTGTTACTGCATCAGAAACCAGGTTAGGTACAGAATACAAGTCTGATGGGTGAATGGTCTCGGTTTGAACTGGGGGAGAGTCAGTAGAATTGAATTGTAGATATTGTAACTCACTCTGGGTTATCATTTGGAGCTGTAGATCATAGCAGCAGCAGAAACAGCATTGTATTCAACGACAATCTGTAACATTTTCCCGACGATAATTCATCAGTCTAACATTACCATCAAGCCGATCCATGGTTCAGTAATGAGTGTGGGTGAACATGCCAGGATCGGAATCACGTGGACCTAAACCTGTTAACAACCCATTAAAGCTACCACACTTAACTGGTTACATTCCGACCAGCAGAACTAATGTCTGATGGAGAGGGGAAATGATCCCAAGACTAACAGATTAGATTTAAGCTCTGTTATCCTGCCAAATCCAAACTTAAATGTCGATGGACTATTAAACAATTTTCTGGAGGAGAGGACTCCACAAATATCCTCATCTGAAATATCGGAACAGGTCTGTATGTCAGTGAAAAAAGACAAGTACGTAGTGTCTGCACTATCCTCAGCCAGACATGATGAGTGGATGATCCACCTCAAACTCATCATGTTTCCCACAGAATCACAGATGCGAGTCTTCAAGCAATTCGATTTGCTGTACTGTCATGAGGAAACAGCTGAACACAGTAGATACAACAAAGCAATGGGCCCTGACACCATTCCTGCAATAGGACTGAAGACTTGTGCTGCACAACAAGCCGTGTCCCTGGGGAAGCCGTTTCATTCCAGCTCCAACTCTGACATCTCCCTGGCAATGAGGAAAATTAGAGATGAAAATGTGTTGCTGGAAAAGCGCAGCAGGTCAGACAGCATCCAAGGAGCAGGAGAATCGACGTTTCGGGCCTGAGCCCTTCTTCGGGAATGAGGAAAGTGTGTCCAGCAGGCTAAGATAAAAGGGGAACATTACTCAACTATGTCCAGTCCCTGAGTAGGAGAATAATTACAATCTGACCAATTACCACCCCCTCAGTCCCATCACGATAGTCAAATTGGTGGGAATACTTTTTGATAGAGCTGTCAAAAAGCACCGAAATAATCAGGTCAATGCGGTTTCCGATGCATTCCCATGTGGAGATGGTACTGTAGTAGAAATAGCATTGGATTACGAATCCAGACTAGTCCAATGCTCTGGCAGCTGGAGGAAGTTGAAAATAATTAATAAAATATCGAGACCTAAAATCTGGTGTCAGTGATAGTGATCTTGTGTCCAATGTTGATTGTAAACATCGATCTCCTTCACCAATATACTTTCAGGAAGTGAATCTCCGTGCTTTCTTGGTCTGGCCTAAAAGTGACCCCAGACGCACAGAGTGTCTCTGAATCGGCCAAGTGAGATACTCAATTGTATCAAACTACTCTGACGTCTTAAAGGATAAAACCGGACAGAACATCTGGCATCAACCTCGTTATCAGAAAAGGGAATGGGAAACACAGTCCTGCTGACCCTGCATAGACATCCTTCCTAACATCTGAGAGCTTTCCCACAGACTGCACAGAAACATCGGGAGAGGAGGAGGCCATTCAGCACATTTAGCTTTCCCCATGCTAGTTCATGGCCGAACATCTCCTTAATGCAGTTTTCCCCACACAATGTTCATATCCCAAAATATGTTTAAACATTATGAAATATAGTGCCTTCGGCCCATCAATATATAGGGAGTTCTCTGATAACGCTTGTTTATTAAGTACGATTTGACTGCAATGCGGTTCGTGAACTGTTTTTTTTATCAAGTGAATTATCATCCCTGCTTCAAATCTGTCACACACTGACAGAGTTTTATATATCTCACTGAGATCTCCGCACATTTTCCTAAAGCCCATGGAATACAGGCCCAGTCACCCCAAACTCTGCTCCAACAACTAACCTGTCATCCCAGTGATTAGTCTGGTCATCCTTCACTGCACTCCCTTAATGTCAGGTTTGCCCTTTATTAGGTAAGGACACCAAAACTGCACACAACACTGCACAATGTTCGAGATGGGGTTACACCAAGACCCTGGACAATTGCAGTGAATGACCATTACTCCTGTATTCTAAATACCCCTGGAATGAAAGTGAATAAAACATTTATCTTCCTAACTGCTTTCTGCTTATGCAATATTGCTTTCAGTGACTAGTGTACAGGGAGATGCAGATTCTTTTCAATGTTACAGCTCCCCAATTGGTGTGTCTATGTACAATGTATATAGCGTGCCAATGCCATTCCCAGCAGAACTCACTCCTACATGGACTCGGAAGGCTGTGCAGAAATAAACAAAAACACAGCTTAAGTTCATTTATAGATCAACATTTTTTAACCAATCCCTTTTCCAATAATAAGCTGCCATTCAATTGATACCATCAAAGTACACAACCTCTCATCTCTGCCATTTCTCGCCATTTGCCAGATATTTGGTCAGTGACTCCACTTGTCTCAATCACCTTGGAGCCTTTTTTTTTACATCCTCCTCATCCACTCACAAGCTGACATCATTTAGTGTTGTCAGCAGACTTGGGACCATTGCAATTGAGCCCCTCAACCAAAGATATGATGTGTATTGGGAATAGCTGGATGCCAAATCTCGATCCTTGTTATAACCTCCAAGCCTTCCATTCAAAAACATGGTTTTATTCCAACTCACTGTTTCCTGCCAGCTCTCCCATTCTAAAACCATGACCATATATTAGCCCCAGTCCCACAGGATTCGAATTTGCACAAAAGGCTTGGGGCTTTATCAAAAATCTTTCTGAGATTCCAATCGTATTGCGTTGATACCTTCTCCATAATTTTGTTAACACCCACTTTCTCAAATCTGATTCCTATTTCATAAACCTCTATTGACTTTGTCTGTGCCCATTAATTTCAGTCCAATATTTTCTCTAAAACATTTTAGTTGCTAATTTCATTCTATTCCCTTTTTCTCAGCAGACTAAATTTCCCTAGAATTGGGAGGAAATGTTATTTTTGCTTTTTTTTGTGAAGGCATAACTGAAGTACTTGCCCCATTAATCCGCTATTTCCCTGTCCTCAATTATCTGATAAAGAATGGAAGGAAGCTGCCCCTTCATCTCTTAATTTTGTCATTGACGTATTTTCAGAAGATATTACAAGTTCACTCATATACAGTTTGATAAGATATTCTTCAGAAATCCATCAATTCCTATCTTAAGCTACTGAATGATTGACCTTTCACAGCCATACAATCGCAGAAGCACAGACTCTGCACTGACAGAAATACAGCACGGTCTACATTAGCCCGACTTTCCAACACAAAACTCGTCGCTGTGAATCTTATGGCATTTCAAGTGCACAACCATGTATTTTTTAATGGTTTTGAGGTTACCGTAACAATTCCCCTCTCACGAAGTGCATCCCAGACCCCAACATACTTTGGGTGAAAAACAGTCCCCAAATTCTCACTAAGCCTCAAACCCTTCACTTAAAAAGTGTGTCCCTTTCACTAAAAGGGCCAACTGCTGTCTGTCCACCCCGTCCATGTCCCTCGCAATCTTATCCTCCTGATTCACGTCCCCCTTAGTCTTCTCTGCTCCAAACTAAACAACCCGAGCTTATCCTGCCTCTCTCCAAAGCTGATATGCTCCATCCAAGGAAACATCCTGGTGAATCGCCTCTACACCCTCGCCAGTGCAATCACATCCTTCCTGTAATGTAGCTCCCAGAACTACACACAGGATTCCATCATGGCTAACGAAAGTTCCGCATAGCTCTTATAATCTATGTTTCGATGTGTGAAGGCTGCGTTTACGGTCCCGTATGCTTTCTCAAATTGTGTGTTACCCTGTCCAGCCACAGTCAGGGATATGTGGAGAAGCAGTCACTGAGCTTCCTCTTGTTCTGCCATTCATTTAGTCCTCCGCTGCCTGGTTCCTTCTTCCAAAGTGCATCACCTCATATTTATCAGGGTTACATTCCATCTGCCATTGATGTGACCATCTGACCATTCCATCTGTACCTTCCTGTAACATAAAGCCTTCCTCCTCACTGCCAACCACCCGGCTAATCTTTGTATCAAATACAAACTTATTCATGTCACCCCCCACCCCTCGTCCAGATTCACAGCTGCATCCTTTATGATAAGGTTTAAAATCAGGAAACACCAGCTTATAGTCCAACAGGTTTATTTGGAGGCACGAACTTTCGAGGCGCTGCTTCTTCATCAGGTGGTTGTGCGCTTTGATGAAGCACTTCGAAAGCTAGTGCCACCGAATAAACCTTTGGACTATAACCTGGTGTTATGCAATTTTTAGCTTTGACCACCCCAGTCCAACACCAACACCTCCGAATCACACATATTAAGAGACACAGCACTGATCCCCGTGGTACTCCTTTGGACACTAGCCTCCAATTGCACAAACAGCCTCCCACCACCACCGTCTGTCTCCTACCACTAAAGTTGATTTGGATGCGACTTGGAAAGTCACTAATGAGTCCCACCTGTTCCCTGGTTATTCTGTTCCGCTGGACACACTTGGAGAATATCTGGAGATTCTCCCTAATCTTGCCTGCCGGTAGGTTTCCATGCCCCTGTGTTAGTTAGTCCCCTCCAAGTGAAGAATTTCCACCATATTGCAGTATTAACTGGCCTGTCCCAGATCCTGCCATAATTTGCCTTGGATGTGGAATAGACAGCGAGGGAAGCATTCTGTTAATTTCCAACTTGTCAGATGTTTTGTGAATTTTCTAAATTTCACTGTGACCCACCCCTCACTTTTGAAACTCTAGAGAACACAGGCCGAGTTTCCTCATTAGGCAATCTCATCATCTGAGGGATTTATCTGGAGAATTTCCACTGCACTTCCTCTGTGGTCAGTATATTCATTCTGAGATTCGGTCACAAAAACTGTGCACAATACTCCAGGTACAGTCCCATCAACACACTGAGAAACTGCTTCAACATGTCTTTATATCAATGTTCTGATTCTCTTAAATGAAGTTGATACAAACTTTAAATTTCCACTTAGGTATATTCCTCCAAATAACCTTTACATTGATTGCATTTACGAATTCACTAAGATCTTTTAGAAACCCTTCCGAAAATCCAATATATGCCACTTTTACTGCTTCCCTTTTATCTATGCTGTAAGAAACAACTTCAAACAATTCCAAAGTTTATCAAGTATGATTTCTCTAACAGAAATGCATGCTGATTCTCTCCATTGTAGCTGATAATTTCTAAATAGCAAAAATATCATCCTGTGTAATAGATTCCAAAAGTTTCACTACAAATGTCAAGTTAATTGGTCTGCAGTTCTTCACACTATGTATGTTACCCTTTGTAGCTGTTTGGATTCCTTCCATTCATCTATAGTGCTTGAGTCACGTTTATCCACAATAGTTTCCAGTCTCTGCAGAATGTACAGGAAAATAAAACACAGTCATCGACAGTGCAATTAATACTACTATTGGTGATTTATTTCTGACGTTTTGATAGGACGTACATCTGTTTCATCAGACTTAGCAATGTTCAATCCTGCTCCATTGTTCAAGTACCACCTTGTTACTGATATGAATTGACTTTATGTCTTTAGCTCCAGGAGTCCGATATGATCACTTGGTATTACTGGGAGATTTTCTGGAAGACATGAAGACAGATGCAAAGTGACTGGTTGTTTTCTTGGCCATTTCCCTGTTCTCCAAAATGACCTCTCCTCTCCCGATTACAAATTTTCACGTTTGGTCGTGCTTTTATTTTGTTTCCTTTGAAATATAGATCGTAGATTGATGCAGTCTTTGTGTTCCTGTTCGTTAGCAGGTATGTTCTCTTTTTGATTTCCTTTTCAGTTTCATGGCCTTCCATTTTCGCATCGTTAATTTCTGAGAGTTCTCAGGTTTCCACAACAGTTGGAATTCTTCTGAAGTTTCTTCCTATGATTAGCATATTTTCTAATTTGTTATGTTAACCATCATTGAGTCACTTTCTCACTCTTTGGTGTTTGTACTTGAAATAAATAGACGTATGAACATAGAACATAGAACATAGAAAAATACAGCGCAGTACAGGCCCTTCGGCCCTCGATGTTGCGCCGACCAAATCCTACCTAACCTACACTAGCCCAATAACTTCCATATGCCTATCCAATGCCCGCTTAAATGACCATAAAGAGGGAGAGATCACCACTGCTACTGGCAGGGCATTCCATGAACTCACGACCGCTGCGTAAAGAATCTACCCCTAACATCTGTCCTATACCTACCACCCCTTAATTTAAAGCTGTGTCCCCTAGTAACAGCTGACTCCATTAGCGGAAAAAGGTTCTCAGTGTCTACCCTATCTAAACCCCTCATCATCTTATAAACCTCTATCAAATCTCCCCTAAACCTTCTTTTCTCCAATGAGAACAGCCCCAAGTGCCTCAGCCTTTCCTCATAAGATCTTCCTACCATGCCAGGCAACATCCTGGTAAACCTCCTCTGCACTCGTTCAAATGCCTCCACATCCTTCCTATAGTATGGCGACCAAAACTGCACACAATACTCCAGATGAGGCCGCACCATTGTCTTATACAACTGCAACATGACCTCAGGACTCCGGAACTCAATTCCTCTACCAATAAAGCCCAGTACACCATATGCCTTCCTCACAGCACTATTTACCTGGGTGGCAACTTTCAGAGATATGTGTACATGGACACCAAGATCCCTCTGCTCATCCACACTACCAAGTAGCCTACCATTAGCCCAGTAATCCATCTTCTTGTTACTCCTAACAAAGTGAATCACTTCACACTTAGCTACATTGAATTACATCTGCCACCTTTCTGCCCAGCTCTGCAACCTATCTATATCCCGCTGTAACCTGCCACATCCTTCTTCACTGTCCGCAACTCCACCGACCTTTGTGTCATCCGCAAACTTGCTCACCCAGCTTTCAAGCCCCTCCTCTAGATCATTTATAAAGATGACAAACATTGGTATGTTCCAGACTTTGCATTATTTCTAAAAAAAACTCCTGGTCCTGAACAGTTATATTCAGGAACACCACAGGAGGATAGCAGGGGATAGAGAAGAAATTGCAGGAGCACTGCTTGGCTCTTTTCTATCATCGCAGGCCAACGAGTAAGGTCCTGGACGACTGGAGCGTAGCGAATGCTGAGCCCGTATTCAAGAAATGCTGCAAAGATAAACCTGGGAACTCCAAGACCAGTCATCCTAAAAGCTAGTGGGTAGGTTATTTTAGAATTGAATATACATGCAATTGGAAAGACAGGGTGTGGTTCGGAGTAAGATTAGAATGATGCTGGAAAAGCCGAGCAGGTCAGGCAGCATCCGAGGAACAGGAAAATTGATGTTTCGGGCAAAAGCTCTTCATCAAATTCGGCACGGGAGTTTGTGCAAGGGAGATCATGACTCACAATTTTGTTGGAGTTCTTTGGTAAAGTGACCAGCAACATTTCGGAGGTCAGGGTGGTATATGTAGTCTAGATGGATTCCAATCAAGCCTTCCATAAGGTTTCACCTGGTATGCCGCTCTGGAAGGTTCGATCACATGGAATTGAAGGGGAGCTGGCAATTTAGGTACAACATTGCCTTGATGGTCGGAAGGAGAGATTAATAATGGAAACATGCTGGTCAGACTGGAGGCCTGTGAATAGTGAAATGCCTCAGGGGTTGATGCTGGGACCACTACATATTACAAATATCTATAATTTACAAGAAAATGTACAGGCATGATTTGTAAGTTTGAAGATGGCACTAAAACAAGCGGCATCATGGAGAGTGAGGAAGGTTATCAGAAATTTCAGAAATTACAGCAGTATCTTGATCAGCTGGAGAAGTGGCTGAGAAATGGCAAATGGATTTTAATATTGATCAGTGCAAGTTCTTGCATTTTAGAAAGTCAAATCATGGTTGGAGTTTCATGGTGAATGATTGGGTCCTAACGGGTGTAATGGGTCAGAGGGATCTTGGAATTCAGGTGCATGGTTCTCTGAAAGTTGATTCCGAGGTAGACAGTGAATTGAGCTTTTGGCACACTGGCCTTAATCGGTTTATATCACTGAGCATTGAAATTTGGGAGTTAAGTTGCAGTTATACAGGATGCTGGTGAGGCCATATTGGCAGTGTTATGTTCAGTTTTGTTAACTTTGCTATAGGAAGGATGTTATTAAACTGGAAAGAGTGCAGAAAAAATTACAAGGATGTTGCCAAGGTCTCAATAGTCTGAGTTATAGAAAGAGGTTGGACAAGCTAGGACTTTTTACTTTTGTGTGCATGAGACTGAGGGGGGAATCATATTGAGGTTTATAAGATCATGTCAGGCATGGATAGAGTGAATGCACACAATCTTTTTTTCCTAGAGTTTGGTAATCACAGACTAGAGGGCATCAGTGTAAGGTCAGAGGGGGCAGAATAAAAGGGAACATGTGGAATAACTTTTTAACACAGGGGCTGTTATGCATATGGAATGAGAAGTGGTTGAGGTGGATACGTTAACAAAATTTTAAAGGTATTTGAACAAATACATGGATAGGAAAGGATTAGAAGGATACAGGGCAATGGCAGGGAAATGGGGTTAGCGTGGGTGGATACTTGGGTCGGAATGGACCAGTTTGGGATAATGAGCCTGTCTCCGTGCTGTCGGACTCTATGGCTCTAACAACCATTGCTTGTCTCCCACTGAATGTTATATTGTACTTTCCAAATTCACTGAAGATGTCTTGACACTCTAGCCTTCAGTCTTCCATGATGTTTGACTAGAATATTTAAGCATTCTATATTGTATACAGACACCTTGTAAAATGCATCTTATAAATGCCATTATCCCTTAAAAACTGCTTCAGACCAAGGTTAATACTTCATCATTCTGACCATACAACATCAAATCCAAAATAACCTGCTCTCTACTTTGTTTCACAACATACTCTTCAACCCACCTCATATACACTTGCAGAACTTGTTTTTCACTGCTTCAGCTGTCATAGTTAACGCAGCTTAGATACAACTTGAGACCATTCAATAAGACTGCGGTCTCCACAAAACTTGCTTATCTAATTTCCAGAGCACATGATGCTCAGATTTTCTGCTACCGTTTTGGTTTCAATATATAACACACCAATATTAGCTTCTCCTTGCTGTCTGTAAACTCTACCTAAACTGATTCTCTGAAAGCTGAGGGACAGGTCTGTGTCGTTATTAGTGACCGTCTTGGACAAGACATTCAGGGATGCTCACGTCGACGCTGAGATGATCTGAAGAAATGTCCCACAATACTGGACAAGCAACAATATCTTCCTCGCTCTGTTAGGATAAGAGTTACCATATACTCTCTGCTCCCTCACACTCACTGTATATCTGTTATAGCACCTAACGCCGAACAAGGTTCATGTCTGTCTCCAAATAAGGCTCAAGCACTCCCACTCTCACTCTTGAATTCAGCAACTAATCATACTATATGGATTCAAAACTGTCGACTGACTCATTCCAGACACCTCACAACTCCCCCTACCTACACCAGCACATACAGCCATGTCACCCATTCCCAGTCCCACTCCATCCCTTTCTCCCATTCGAGGAGAAACAGCCTGAATAGGATAGAAAGGGCCAAGCCGCTTAGTGGAGTGCCCAATATCTGTTACCTCACTCCCCTCCCCCCACTCCATGTGGGGAGAACTCTTGAAGAGCTGGAGCGGACCTGGACGCCTCGTGTGGAGAATCTGAAACATCCATGTCCTACTGACCAGGTAAGGCTCAATGTTCAGTGAAAGACGATTCTCAAACTAAACCCACTGGCAGTTCCAACAACAGTCCTTATACTTCCAAAAAAAAACACACGCAGATACCTCCCTGCACAGAGAAGCAGACACAGAAATACATAGGTGAACACACACAATACTTACCAGGAGATAGTATACATACACTTAAAAACACACAAATACATATGCAGTCACATACAAGTGGACATAAATACAGATGGAAACACTGGCTGAAACACAGACAGACTGATGTAGACACGCAAACTCACAGATAATAAGCACATGGACACACACACACACACACACACACACACACACACACACACACAAACAGAGGCACACACACACACGCACAAATACTCACTCACATACAGATACACAGAGGCACAGACACTAGTGTCATTAAGACACAATTGATTTGTAAGGGGATCAAGGATTCTAAGTAGAAGGCAGAAGAATGTGGTTGAGGAACATATAAGAAATTATTGAACGGACGTTCCGAATCAATAAACTGAATGGCCTCAATCTGATCATTTCCTTAATGCTCCTGCGGTATTATGCTATCAGGTCTTCTCTTCCTGAGACAGCAGCAGAGGCTGGGTGCGATATATATTTGAATGGAACGGGTCAGTGGGAATGTGGGATAGGATTGGATTCCGGAATGGATTATGTTCCAAATTATTCCTAATTATTCTCTCCTTATGTCTGAAAAGAGGTGGTGATTTGATGTTCAATTAACACAGTTTGAAAATAACAATCCCACAATGAAATAAGGACGTCCCTTTTCCGTTAGTGTTGTGTTACCTGTGTTGTCCTCATCCCCAGGGAGCAGTGAAGACTCGGTTATTAAAGATATTCAAGGCTGAGCTCGACTGATCTTTACTGGACAGAAGGGTCAGTGTTTATTGGGAACACACAGGAAATGGATGATCAGACACACTCAGATCAGCCATGAACATTCTGAATGGAGAAGCCGAATGGGCAAACTTTTGCCCCTATCCCATGTATTGTTACCTCAATCCACTTCTCGATGCTGTTGCAGGGTTGGGGACCACTCTATTCTGTCATTCAGTATCGTTATAATGACACAGGAGGGGTCCATTCCGCCACTCTAAGGAATTACACAGGATTATAGAATTAATTCAGCTCATTCACTACACTACACAGTCCAGGAGGAGACCATTCAACCCACCTGAGTTGCTACACAGAAATAGGGAAGATGCCCCTACAGGAAATAGGAAGTAGAGATAAGTGTTTATTTTCAAGCTGCAAAGCTTTAACTGATGGAGTGCCTCAGGGATCACTGTGGGGTCATCAATGATCAACAATCTGTAACAAAGATCTGGAGGAAGGGGAGGGAATGGCTTGGAGCTCAATTAGCTCGTACACCAAGATGGTCATTCAATGTGTCGTCAAATGGAGTTAGTCAGTCTGCAATGTGAGACAGGCAGGGAAGGCGAGTGAGCAAACCTTCAGCAGAAGGAACACACGGTAAGTTGTCTATTTGGCATGAAGGTTGAAACAATGGTAAACAATTTAAATGGAGAGAGATTGCCGAACTCTGTGATACAGGAGGTTTCCATGTTCTTGCGACATGAGTCATATGAAGTCAGATGCAGCAAGTAATTTGGAAGGTAAGTGGAATGATGCTGTTTTTGGCAAAAGGTATCAAGTTTAATTACAGGAATGTTTTACTGCATCTGTACAGGGCATTGCTGAGACCACACCTGATGTACTGTGTGCAGGATTGATCCCCTAACACTAAAATAAAAATATATAATTATTTTCGAAGATTTTCAAAGAGGTTTCCCTTTACACATTCCTGGAATGCCTTTTGTTATGGGGGATTATCAGTTTTGATCATTGCTGAGAAATAGTATTGAACCATCCATGACTTTCTGGAAAGTGTATCAGCTGGATGCATATTATCTCCTGTCAGGGAGACTAAAGCTAGAGAACAAACTTTAAGAAAAAGATGCATTGATATTAACACACAGACTATGAAGACACCTACCAATATTTACAAATTACACAGACACATGTAAGCATGTCAGCAAATTATAAAGTGGGGACATTTTTTGCGATTGGAAGGAATTGTGTACAACAAGAGCAATGACGCACCTGCATATAATCCATAATCAGGTTTTCCAGAGACTGCTCCAGGAGATCGCACATGGTCCAGTTTGGTGTTCAGTGACAAAATTGCATGTTCCAACACAGAGAGAAATAAAAATGTTCCCTGTCTGAGAAGGAGCAGCCGATTGACCCTTCTCTCTTACTTTGTTCCACCAGATATCAAAGTGTGAGACAATAAAATTCTTGCGTCATCTTTATCACTTGTGAAGGATTCCTGGTGAGGATTCATTGAAATCTCTCCACTGCCAGAAATGAAGGGAATTCAGCCAAATTCCACTGTTCCAAAAAGAAATCCCACGACCAGTAGCTTTTGTGATCAGAACAACTTCAAAGGTAGAATAACATTGTGGGGCACTCCATCATTTTACCATTTGTTATGAGTTTAACTTTCTGTGCCTCACATTTTTCAAGAATATGGCCTACTCTGAGACCTAAATCATTGGCCACCTCACTAAACTGATTGCATTTAAGATGGGTGTAATCAGTGGAGGAGTTGGACTGGAAAAGAACATAGTGACCCTTCAACATTTGTTGGAACACAAATGAGAATTTCAAAAAGGCTGTTCAAAAGGAAATTCCCTTCCCCAGAGGGTTGTGGTGCCTGGATGTTTGCATTTATTCAAATTTGTTTTGGTATGTCGTAAAATGGTATACGGACAGAAATGCGCTGCTTTGAGCAAAAGCACATGAAGCGGTGACAAAGTATTTAATAGCCCACTCCTGCTGCTCAGTCCTGTGTTGCTATGATCTATTCAACCCCTCACATCTCCTGCAAGGAACAGATGGAGGCTACTTGCTCCAAATACCTGGTCAACAGTAATACAGAATCTCATTCAGTCCCTCAAGACTGTCACACATGGTTTGGTGTTGGTTGGAAAA
Organism: Hemiscyllium ocellatum; assembly: GCF_020745735.1. Lineage (NCBI taxonomy): Eukaryota > Metazoa > Chordata > Chondrichthyes > Orectolobiformes > Hemiscylliidae > Hemiscyllium > Hemiscyllium ocellatum. The sequence continues at coordinate 640,133 of NW_026867802.1, forward strand.
TGGTATTTGTTTCCACAGATGCTTCTGGTTTCTTTACAGAGTGTTTCCTCTCCGCAACTTGTGGTTCATTTGTTGGTGATATCATAGACCCAGATTCACCGTGAATACAGTCCCCATACTTCAACCAGTGATAACTCACACAATACTTTACTCTCTCTGTTTGCAACATTCAATAAAAGAACATTCAGGAAAATTACAGCCATTAACTTTGCAATTACTGATTATGAGGACAAAAGGAACAGCATCAGGTAATTTGGATGATCAAGCCATTGCATAACATCATGCTGATCTACTGTTGACAGTAACTCCTCTTTAATGCCCAATTCTTCACCCCTTAGCTCTCTGACAGGTCAAAAATCCATCTATGTCTTCCTTAAATGCTTTCAGAGATAAAGCTCCCCTAACTCTCTCGCCCAGATAATTCCTGACAGGGATTACCTTCGGTGAGAGGAAAGCCCTCCCTTTTCATACACCAACACCTGTTGATATGGACAAGAGGCGAACACAGGGGCTCAGGAAAGAGCGAATGGCTTTGATACCACGGCAGGATTTGTCTGAGGATGGCATCGGGACCACCTACTTATTTGATCTGAATGTGGATCAGGTGTAACCTTTTCACTGGCCGGGGTCTTTCAGAACACAAATAAAGAGGTTTGGGGTCAGTTGCCAACAATCTTCTCAGTCCCAGGACATCTTTGCAGGAGATCCTCGGGTTAGCCCCCTCAGCACAAACATCTTCAGCTGCTCCATCAATGTATTTTCCCATCATAAGATCTGAAGCAGTTATGATGACTGAAGATCACAGAATGTTCAGAACATTTTGTCCCCCATCAGCTCCTGAATCCTCTGTGTCCATGTGCAGCAAGACCCGGACAGCATTCCGGTTTGTGCTGTTAAAGTGTCGGTAACATTTATGTAACAGTACGGCCAGACACTGCACCTTTCCACAGTTATAAGAGGAGCTCATTCAGCATCTCCAGCTGGTTGCACACGGGTATGAGATACCATTCAGGAACAGGAAGAGTGACACCACATTCAATACTTCTGCCTGTTAGACAGGAAGGAAAGTCGTCTGTTCAGTGCGTCGAGCTGTTAAACAGGAACAGGCAGAGCCCAATCAGACCCTTAACCCTGTTCCATGGGACCAGGAGCTGTCTATTCATCCCTACGAGGCAGTTATATGGAACATGAGGGGGTAATTGATGTTCCAACATGACAAGCCAATGAAAACGAGACTGCACTGATAGAGGACTCCATGATGTTAATCATGATTCCATTGTTTGTTGAACGTGTGTTGCTTTAACATAGTTTGCTGGCAGTGAGGAGGGAAGACAAATGATTTGTGCTAAGTCTCAAGGAGGCATCTTCCATCGCTGAGAAGACACACCCATGTTCTCCATGGAGATCAGAATCTGGTGAGAATAGTTAACTGTTTTAGCATGAAGGTATTGTGGCTGCTGTAGGGATTGCGGATAACGAGACTTTTAGTGCAGGACCATAGACCAAATCCACTGTATTAATGTGGGGAGAGTTTATTCAAAGACTGGCCCGCTGTCTTTCTCATGCGACATGGGGATTGGGTGTGGAGTGAGGGGAATATTGTCAGAGGCTCTTAAACTATCGACAATCATGTAACCCGAGTAAAAAAGAAGCCATGGAATATTTCATCGTATCAGTGTCCATTTAGAACATCGTGAGTGACTGTCCCTCCCCCTCAAATTTCAATGCAATCACCTCTCATTCTGTCACAACGCCAGAGATTAATCTTCACTGTCTCCTCATGGTACCATAATCCCAGGGATTAGTCTGGAGAAGCTCCATTGCACTCTCTCTGTGGCAAGGCGATCATTCCTTATGAAGGAGAGAAAGTCTGTCCACAGTGTCACAAATACTGCCTCAACAACACTCTCAGCGATGATCACAATAACTCTTTTCCCTCTTAGACATCTCCGTTTCTTTCCTGTGGCATAAAAAAAGATTTTCCTTCTCTCTATAATGCTGGAAAGAGATAACACTTTTATAACAAAGGTACTGTTGCTGCTGTCGGGATTATGGATAACATGGCGTTCATGGCAGGATCACGCACCAATTGAACTGTATTAACGTTGGGAGAATTTATTCAAAAGCCGGAAACCACCCCCCCACCCCTCTCTCTCTCCTCTCTTTCTCTCTCTGTCTCAGTTGAAATAGGGAGTGGGGGTGGTTGGGTCGAACGTTCTCAGAGGCTCTTAAAATATCGAAATCATGTAATCTGAGTGAAAAAAAACAATGGAACTTATCACCCTAACAGTGTCTGTTTAGAACATCATGGGTAATTGTCCATCCCCCTTAAGGTTCAATGCAACCACCTCTTATTCTCTCACTGAGTTTCACTCACTGTTCATGGTGTCATCATCCCAGGGATTAGTCTGGTGAAACTTTAGATAAAGACTATCCACAGTACCCAAAATACTGTCTCAACAACACTCTCAGGGATTGTCAAAAACATCTTTTCTCTCATTTAGACATCGCCATTTATTTCATGTGCCACAAAAAGCCATTCCTTCTCCATGCACAACGACTGACATGGAATTTATAAATGCCTTAGATCTGTACTTCAGCATCAATAAAGCCAGCACCAGAGATTCCTATGGAGATGTGCATCACTCTCGGGGAGAATTTCAATGAGATTGAATACACCTAAAATAGGGGATGATCACGTACCTGAATGGAAATGAGATGTAGCAATACAGAAAACAGGCAGAAAAAGGGAGCTATCTTTACCTTTAATCTTCTCTCACAGGATGTATGAAGCCCTGGTCAGGGCAGCATGTTATGCAGGTCTTGAACTGAGTGGCTGGTTCAGCTGTTCCACAGTACTGGAAAGAGTAAAACGCATAGCTTTGGGTTTGTAGTGTCACAACACAGGATAAATCTTCCTGTTTAATTAAAACCAGCAACAGAGAAAAGATTTATCCCATGCAGTAATCTGTGATAATTCTAGAGTCCAAATTTATTTAAAGTAAAATATAACAACTTTATTTCTTAAAGTATAACAGAGAATAATAAACGAACGACTATTTACAACTTCTTCCTCTAACCTGTCTTTGATCATTCCCCTCCACAATACTAGGTCGACAAGACTCCTAATTAAGATATACAAAACAAAACTGCTTATCTCAAAACCAGGAAGCTTTTGGTTCTTCTCCATTTTCCTGTCTTCTTTTCTTCTTGGGGACTCTGCTTCACCAGTTAAAGGTACTTATAGGAAAGCTATGTTACAGGCAGTCTTTGTATGCTGGTAGCTTGGCCGTTCTTCTTTCAATTTTTCAATTTTCCATGGTCTTGTACCACCAAACTATTGGATGGTATCATTGGCTGTTAAGATTGTCAATATAATAAATTAAAACTTGGTTGGAGGTGGATATTTTGGAGTATAATTTAAAATGTTTTGCTGAATTTGTTTCGAGACAATGAGCTAATCGGGTTGTTCGACCAAACGTTACATTATATGTATTTTTCAGAACTCTTGATGCTGTCAGGTCGTTATTGTTGGCTTTTAATTCTCTAAAAGGTACAGTACACCCACGTGTTCATCACAGAAGTCGCACGGAAACCTGAGGAGGGAATCATGACACATTGACTTCCTTAAAGGTCTTGAGGCAAGCAGATTGGTTTTTATAACAAACGATAATGGTTGCATTTAAACTCCCCAATTTCCTGCATGAGATATCAACAGACCATTATTCTGTGGCTCTAGATTATGAGTCAATGGCTTGACCACTATAAACTGTTTTCCCTGATGTGCAGAGAACAAGTTAAACATTCTCAACAGCAATTATTTAGTGACGGACATGGTTATTAGGAACGTGAAACTGTTGCATCCGGATTGAACAAAGGCACAAATGGTTTATTCAGATATTGCACTGAGACCGAGGACGAGACGGGGATATCATGACGGTGGTATTGGACAGGATTGGTGAGTGGGGAGGACATGGAGATGTAAACCTGTGAAGGACAAAATGGATTATGGAGTTTGAGAAGACTCTGGTTCCTTCTCGTATATCAGTGAGTAATTTATAAATCGTAGTTTGATAGTTATAATATATAAGTAAATGAATTTTTGTTTGGAACTGAAGATATTGACTTGCACTTTCCAAAATGTACATATCATGAACTGACATTCAGTTCAACCCAGTTGAGTAGACAAATCTAATGACTTACCAGGAACACCAACTATCGCGAGAATGGGATAGTAACCACCTTGAATAATCCAAAGGATATCCAGGATCCGATATGCTAATGATATCCAAGGCTGAGAAAGCCAGTAAAGACCCTCGTATAAACTCCTGTCCATTGTTTGAACATTCCAGTCTAATGTTCTCAGATTCGGATCCATTGTTTGAACATTCCAGTCTAATGTTCTCAGATTCGGATCCATTGTTGGAACATTCCAGTCTAATATTCTCAGATTCGGATCCATTGTTGGAACATTCTTATACATTGTCCTCAGATTATGAACTATTATTGTAAAGTTCTGTCTAATGTTCTCAGATTCTGATTTCTCCTCTCCGTATCTCTCGAGCTGCTGATCCCTGTTAGTGCTGTAAGTGATGCTCCTACTCACACTATGGGATAGCACATTGAACAGAGCCCATTTATTTTTCAACGATGGAAACTCTCCACTGGGATGATTAGGATCCACGGAGATTTACATTAATCACAGTCACTGAACAAATAACTCAATTTAACCTCTTTGAGTTCAATATTGATTTTATTAAAATTTAAAAGAACGTTTAAAATTTACTCATTTATTTTGGGATATGTGGGGGTGGCGGAGAGAATGAATATTGGAGATGGTAGATTGATTGCGTGTAATCATTCAATCTGGCTTGGCTATGGGAGTAATGTCAGAGGATTGTCAGAACATAAACAAGTTTCTCCGTTTATAAATGGAAACATACAGTCTGTAACTACTGATCAGTGATTATAATATCAGTAAAATATGGAGAGAACTTTTCTAGTCCATAATCTGACAGGCAAATGTGCCTTCGACAACATGAAGTATAACAGACAAATGGCATCGATGTGTTAGCAGAGAATATGATATGACACACAATTCAGATGGTTAGTCGAGGATCAGAGAGGGCATGTGAGTGTCATGCTCTTAATGTTGTCGATGTCAATCAACTGTGATTAAGTACCATGCATTGGTTTTCAATTTCAGTGTGATTATGTTATTGGGGACATGGCTGCAGAGACTGGAGGGAGGGAACATATTATTTCCCAGTCATCAGTATTGGGATGTTACTCTTTATAAATCATAAGAAAATCAAATTCTGGGACACATCTCCAATGAGGAGTGAGGAGATCCAATATTAACCATACGACCAGAATACATTGGAGCAGAAATTTGGCCATTCAGCCCATTGAGCCTGCTCCGCCATTCAATGATGCTGTTAAGCTTCTCAACACCATTCTTCCACTTTCTATCTGTAACCCTTCATCCCCTTTACAATCAAGAAACTATCTTACTCTTAAATATACTCAATGACCTGGCCTTGATAGCCTTCTGTAGCAGTGAATTCCCTAGATTCACCACTCTCTGGCTGAAGAGGTTCATCTTTATCTGTGTTTGAAAAGGTCTTCTATTTACACTGTGCCCTCAGATGTTCTTCATATATTCAGCTTTTCATGCCTGGGACCACTTTTGTGAATCTTATCGGAAAATGCTCCAGGGCTAGTACATCCTTCCTGAGATATGGGACCCAAAACTTTGCTCAATAATCCAAATGTAGCCTGAACAAAACCTTATAAAGCCTCAGAAGTACATCCCTGCAATTATATTCAAGCCTTCTTGAAATAAATGGGATCATTTTATTTGCCTTCCCAACTGCTGATAACCTGCAGGTTTACCTTTCAAGATCCTTGGACTACCACCCCACCCCACCCCCACCCCCGAGTCTTCTGAACTAGCTCGCTATTTAGAAAATAGTCCATGCCTTTATTTTTGCTGGCAAACTGCATGACCTCACACTTGCCCACGCTATACTCCACCTGCCACTTTTTTGATCACTCCCCTAACCTGTGCAAATCCTTCAGCAGGAGAAAGTGAGGACTGCAGATGCTGGAGATCAGAGTCAAAAAGTGTGGTGCTAGAAAAGCATAACCAGTCAGACGGACTCTGCGGAACAGGATATTCGACGTTTCAGACATAAATCCTTTATCGGGAATGAAGTGGGTGGGCGGGAAGGGATTGAGAGATGAATGGGAGGGGGCTGGGAGGAAGGTAGCTTGGAAGACGATGTCTAAATAGAGGTGTGTGGTGAGAGTGGAAGGTGGAGTGGATAGATGGGAAGGAAGATAGGCAGGTAGGACAGTTCAACAGGCGGTGTTCAGTTGGAGGGTTAGATCTGGGATAAGGTGGAGGGAGAGGAGACGAGGAAGCTGGTGACATTGCGCTGGATACCATGTGGTTGAAGGGTTCCAAGTTGGAAGACGACGCGCTCTTCATCCAGACGTCTGGTGGCTAGAATGAAGTGGAGGAAGCCAAGAACTTGCATGTCCTTGGAGGTGTGGTGGGAGAGGCGAAGTATTCAGCCACAGGGAAGTGGGGTTGTTGGGTATGTGACGGAGAGTGTTCCCTGAACCGTTCTGCAAGTTGACGCCCTGGCTCCCCAGTGTAGAGGAGACCAGGAGCAATGGACAGAGTAGATGAGGTGTTTGGATGCACAGGATCTTCTCTGCCTGTTGTGGAAGAATCCTTTTGGGCCTTGGATTGAACTGAGGAGGAAGTTGTTGGCACAGGTTTCATACCTCTTGCAATGACAAGGGAAGGTGCTGGGAGTGGAAGGTGGCTTGTTGGGGTGTGGAAGGTGGGACTCGTGAGCTAACGAGGGAGTCGTGAAGGGAATGGTCTCAGTAGAATGCTGATAGCTTTGGGAAGGGAAGTATATCTCTGGTGGTGTGGTCTTACTGTTGGTGGCAGAAATGGCGGAGGATGATGCGTTGTATCCTGAGGTTGGTGGTCTGGAAGCCGAGCATCAGAAGGGTTGCTAGAGGGTGCTACTGCACCCTCCTGCAGCTGAACCACCTCTTCGATGCTACCTATCCCTCTATTCCATCTTTGCACTGTTTGAAAACTTAGTCAGAATGCACTCAGTTCCTTCATGCCGACCATTAATGCACAAAGCGAATTTTGTAATCCCAACACTGATTCTTGAGGAATACCACTTGTCACTGGATGCCGTCCTGAGAAGGACACTTTTCTCCCCACTCTCTGCTTTCTGTCAGACAGCCATGCATCTATCCAAGCTAGCACCTTGCTTGTAACACCAGGGGCACTAATCTTTTTCTATCGCCTCCTGCGTGGCACCTTATCAAAGGATTTTATAGAAGCAGGTGGATAACATCTACTGGTTCTCTTTGGTCAAATCTGCTCGTTACTCCCTCAAAGTATTCCAGTTGGGCATGACCTCCCATTGATGAAACAATGCTGACTTTGGACTATTTTGCTAAATCCAAGTATTGAGAAATCCCATCCTTCACGATGGATTCCAGGGTGTTAACCACAAACAAGGTTAGGCTAATCAGTCTGTAATTTTCCATCTTCTGCCTAACTCTCCTTATTAAATGGAGTGTCACGTTAGCAATTTTCCAGCCATTCCTGATTTTAGTCATTCCTGAAAGATTACTACTTTCAATTTCACTACCTCTTCAGTTATCTCCCTTACAATGCTGGGGTGTAGTCCATATGGTTCAGGTGATTTATCCAAATTCAGGCCGTTCTGTTTTCTAGCATGTTCTCCTTGGTGATGACCACCATACCAGCTCTGCCCTCTCACTCTCTTCAATTTTTGGGAAATTACTCGTGTCTTCCACCATGAACATTGATGCAAAGTTCCTCATTCGTTTCTTTGTTTTCCACTGCAGTCTCTCCAGCATCATTTTCCAGTGGTCCATATTCACTTTTGCCTCTCTTTTGCACTTTGTATATCTAAAGATCCTCTTACAGTCTCCTTTGTTGCTGGTTAGCTTATCTCCATATCTAATCTTCTCTGTCCTTTTTTTGCCCTCTGTTAATCTTTGTAAGTTTCCCAATTCTCTAGTTTCCCACTGCCCCTCACCGCATTATACTCTTGCTCTTTTGCTTGTATGCAATCCCTGACTTCCGTCGTCAGCCCTGGCTGCCTCATCTTCCCTGTACGATGCCTTTATTCCTCGGCAAAAATCTCTGCTGTGACTCCTGAATTAATCTTGGAATCTGCTGCTATTGCTGTTCCCCTGTTTTTCATGCTTGACCCCTCTCCGAATCAATTCTACCCAGCTTCTCCCTTATGCCTCTGTAGTTGCCTTTAGTCAGCTGAAATACTGTTACCTCTGATTCTATCTTCTCTCTCCCAATTGCAGAATAAATTCAACCATGTTTTGATCATTGCTTCCAAAATTTATCTTCATCCTAATCTCCATCACGAATCCTGCGTCATTAAATGCAGTATCATCTGTTCCCGAGTGGGCTCCACCAGAAGTTGCTCCAAAAAGCCATCTCATAAACATTCCTAAAATTCCTTTTCTTGCGAACCACTACCAATCTAATGTTCCCAGTGCCCCTGCATACTGACATCACCCATGATTACTGTACTTTGCCTTTCCTACACATCTTTTCTATCTCCTGGTGTATCTTCTGCCCCAGCTCCGGACTACTCTTTGGAGCCCTGTACAAGACTTCAACTGTGGTTGTCTTACCTTTGTGGTTCCTCAATTCTACCCACGCAGATTCTACACCATCTGACCTTACTTCCTTTCTTACTATTGATTTAATTTCATTTTTTAAATAACAATGCAAATCCACTCCCTCTGCCCACCTGCCTATCTTTTCGATAGGATAAATATCCTTAAATATTCAGATCCCCTTGCAGCCACATCTCTTTGATGCCCCTCGTTTCTTACCTGCTGATTTAATTCTGCGCCAGAAGCTAATTTACCTTATTCCTTGTACAGCATGCATTCAGTTGTAACCCCTTCAGTCCTGCATTGACCGTCCCTCTTCTCATTGTCATTCATTTGTGCAGTGCGCCTGAAGTTTGATATGTTAAACAGTTCCAGATGCTCTATCCTATTTGTGCCTGTGCTGGAGATTTTAATAACCTCTACTGAGTTCTGTACTTTTGCCTCCTCTTTTAATTCGGCTTTTCTAATTAAACCTTATAACTGCACACACACACACACACACACACACACACACACACACACACACACACACACACACACACACACACACACACACACACACACACACACACACACACCCCTAATCAGTTTAAAGCTCTGTCTGCAGCCCCGGTTAGGATTCACTCGGACTTGGTCTCAGCACGGTTCAGATGACCACTGTGCCATCGGAGCAGGTCCTTTCTTCCTCAGTAATAAAATGTGTTTATTCAACACAAAATACAAAGATAAAAAAGCGTTTCTGAACATCCCAAAATATGAAAACTACAAAAAGACGATATTGTTAAAATATACTTACTATGTGGAGCTATATCAATTATAATGTGAATTACAAAACCATGGAAGTGGTGTGGAAACTTTATCAATCATTATTTGACCCAGAGCTGAGATCCTGATTTCCCCCCTGCCAGTGATTCCCTTCACTGAGATTCCACCCTGCCTCTCACGCAGTGTCTACAGGGGCTATATGTTCCTGTTGGCCCAGAATATATAAATTAATCCACCTTCTCCCTGGAACCAATCTATTGCTCTACTGGATTGTGTTCAGCTGTCAGCAACTCAGCTCTGGGATGTTATTGGCGATAAATGATCTGGGATGACAGCCAGTATCAGCATTTTGCTCACAGGGTATGGCACCAAACAGTCTGTGAGAGTTTCTAAGAAAAGTTTCTGTGTATTTCTCCTCATGCTGTCTCCTGATCTAACTTCACATTCGTCTGACACCCCTTGCTCTCACTCACTCTGTCGCTCCTTTTTTCACTCTGTTTATCTCACTTCACTGTCTTTCTCTCTGTTTATTTCTCTCCCTTTCAGTCTAGCTCCGATCATTCCCTCTATTTCCAAGTTGTCAGGTTGGAGAGCTCATGGACGCACGGTGGGCTGAATGGCCTCCTTCTGTGTTGTCTTAATTCTGAAGTTCTCTGACCCACAGTAACAAGTTTTGGTGCCTGGAGAGACAAGCTGGTCCAGTGAAGGACACAGTGGACAATTAACCATTATCTCTTCTATTTTCTGAAATGCAGCGACATCGAAATATCCGTTCAAACAAACAGATCCCTCATATTAAAATCAGCACACTTCAGACATGCCAGGCCATTGTGTTCAGTACACTGTTTTGTTTTGTTGGTCTTAGTTGTACTGGGATTCGTCTCCAACTCCTCCTCAGTCACTGTACCTGTGGACCTCCTGCTGTGGTTCCACACACCCCTCCCCCACCGCCACCACACATAAGTTTAAACCCTCGTAAAGGACGATAGCAAACCTGCCTGCCAGGAGGTTGCTGCCAGTTCATGTCCATCCCGTCCATCTTGTTTATATCCTATCAACCGGGAATCCCAATGATCCACATATCGGAGAGTGTTGTCAGTTCATGTGCATCCCGTCCTTCTTATGTGTATCCTACTGACCCGTGAATCCCAATAATCCACATTTCATAAATTGCTGCCAGTTCAGGATCATACCGTCCTTTTTGTGTGTATCCTCCCGACTCGGGAATCCCAATGATCCACATATCGGAAGTGCTGCCTGCGCTGCCAGCTCTTTGATCGTGTATATAACTGTGTTACCTTACGATTCCGTACCTCATTCGCACGTGACATATTCTAATGTCTCCAGAATTCAAATATCCTTTCAGCACAACTCCAGCAAGGCCTTTTTTTTAAACTGGTTAGACTTGATAATAAAAACTTAAGTGTGACGTCAGGAAAGTGAGACAACTGAATCAGTCCAATGACCACCGGATCTGATATCTATCCCCGCCACCAAACCTGTTTGTCAAGGCGTACATATGGACCATCTATTTGCAGATGGACGAGGATAAACAGAAGATTAGAAAACGTCAGAGCAGATGGATATGATTCCGCCTGTTTACTCAGCTTTGCTATTCAATTGGATTCTAGTTATTCTGTTCCTTTCAATGGCAGGGTCTTTACCCAGCATCCCCAGCGGGTCAGAAAATTCCCAGTGTCGTTGTGTGCACAGTCCTGCGAAGGGAGTATCTAGTGCCAGGCAATGGGATGTGGGGAGTCCCAGGGATGGCACAAGGAACGGCTGCATGTAGTGACGATGGACTGCGGGAACTGAGACAGATGGAATGGGCATCCAGGGACACTTCACTCAGACACGTGGCCGGGCAAGATTCCTAAAGACCCAGAGGAACCCGCGAGCCACAGCTGCTTTTACAAAAACCTGTCACATTTGCTGCATTTCTCCATCGAACAAAAGCAAAAATACTGTAGATGGTACAAAATCTGAAGCAAACACAGAGACGTACTGTGGAGAGAAAAAAGAGTTAATGCTCCCAATGCAGACACGGGTGAATCTACAAAGTCCACACAGACAGGGTCCAGAGATTAGAAATGTACCCAAGTCCCAAGCACTGTGAGGCAGCATTCCTGTGTCACCATGCTGGCCAATGCTGGATAATTGGGGATAGTATAGTTAAAAGCATAGATACTGTTCTCCGTGATCGGGATTAAGAGTCCTGAAGGTTGTGTTGCCTACATGGTGCTCGGGTTTGGGATATATCATCTGGGTTGCAGAACTTGGAGCGGGAGGGGAATGATCCAGTGGTCAGGGTCCGTGTAGGTACCAACGGCTGGACAAACAAATGACAATGAGAAGAGCGACGGGTAATACAGGACTGAACTATTATATCAGAAAGCATGCAGTATAAGGAATAAGGTAACTCATCCATAAATTGGCAGGTACGACATAGTGGGCATTACAGTGACATCGCTGCAAGAGGATCAGGATTGGGAGCTGAATATTCAAGGATATTCATCCTGCCGAAAAGATAGGCAGGTGGGCAGAGAGATAGAGTTGTCTCAGTATTAAGATTGGAATCGAATCAATAATCAATAATAAGAAATGTAATAAGGTCAGATGGTGTAGAATCTGTGTCGGTAGAATTGAGGAATCAAAAAAGTGAAAAAATGCAGTTGGAATTATATACAGGGAGCTGGGGTGTAAGATACACCAGGAGCTGGAAAGATCTGTAGGAAAGGCAAAGTTACAGTGATCATGTGGGATTTTATTTTACAGATGGACTGGGAATTCAGATTGATAGTGGTTGGCAGGAAAAGGAATTTGTGGAATGTCTACGTGATGGCTTTTTGGAGCAGCTTGTGCAGGCAGACTAGATGAGGGGATCTTAAGGTGACAGTGATCATAATATGATTGAATTTACTCTGCAGTTTCAGATGGAGAAGATAGAATCAGAAGTAACGGTATTACACCTGAATAAAGGCAATTGCACAGACATGAGTGAGGAGCTGGGTAGAATTGACTGGGAGACGGGCCCAGCAGGAAAGACAGTGCAACAGCAATGGCAGGAGATTTTTGGACTAATTCAGGATACAGCAGAGATTTATCCTGAGGAAAAAGAGACTTGTATAGGGAGGATGGGACAACCATAGCTGACGAGGGAAGTCAGGTATAGCATAAAAGCAAAAGAGAAATGATATAATGTGGCAAAGTGCAGTGGGAAACCTGAGGATTGGAAAGCTTACAAAGGCAAAACAGAGGGCAAACAAAATAAAATAAGGAGGGAGATTATTAAATATGGGGGTAAGCTAGCCAGTAATATAAAGGAAGACTGTAACAGTTTCTTTCGATATATAAAGTACAAAAGAGCGGCAAAAGTGAACATTGGACTGCTGGAAAATGATACTGGAGAGATGGTAGTGGGGAACGAGAAAATGGAAAAGGCACTGAATAATTACTTTGTGTCAGTTTTCATGGTGGAAGGTACGAGTAATACCTTAAACATTTAAGAGATTGAGGAGCCAGAGCTGAGTATGATGGCCCCCACCATGGAGAACATGCTAGATAAAAATGTAATGACTCGAAGTTGGTTAAATAACCTTGACCAGATGGACTACATCCCAGTATTATAAGGAAGATACTGAAGATGGAGTGGAGGCAATCGTGGAGAACTTTCAGCAATCACTAGAGTAAGGAACGATCCCAGACCATCGGAAACCCACTAACGTGACACCCCTTTTTAACAAGGGAGTAAGGAAAAAGACAAAAAAAAACCCACCATGAATAGTTTAACCTCTGTCGTGGGTAAGATCCTGGAATCCATTGTGAAGGATGAGGTTTCTGAATACTTGAAAGTGTTTGGTAAAATAGTGCAAAGTCGGCATGATTTCATCAAGGGAAGTTCATGCCTAACAAATCTATTGGAATTCTTTGAAGAGGAAATGAGCAGGCTCTAGCAAGCACAGCCAATGGATGGTATCCACCTGGAATTCAAGAAGGCCTTTGACAAGGTGTCACACAGGAGATTACTGAGTACGATAAGGGTCCGTGGTGTTAGAGGCAAGGTGGTGGCATGGATAGAAGCTTGTCTGTCTGGCAGAAAGCAGAGAGTGGGATAAAAGTGTACTTCACAGGATGGCGGCCGGCGACAAGTGGTGACCCAGAATGCTCAGTGTTGGAATCATAAATTTTTACTTGTTACATTAACAATGTAGATGAAGGAATTGAGGGCATTCTGGCTAGGTTTGCAGACGATACAAAGATAGGGACATGGACAGGTCATATTGAGGAAGCGGAGAGGCTGATCAAGGATTTGGTCAGATAAAGAGATCGTATGATGTATTCCAACGTTGGAAAGTGTGAGGCTATGCACTTTAGCGTGAAGAATAGAGGCATAGTCTATTTTCCAAATGGCGAGAAAATTCAGAAATCTGAAGTGCAAAGGGACTTGGGAGTTCTAGTGCAGGGTTCTCTCAAGGTCAGCTTGCAGGTTGAGGCAGCATTTAGGAGAGTATTTGCAATTATGATTGGGAGCATTTACTACGAGAAAAATTGAATATAAGAACTGAATGTATCCTGCTCTGGTCAGACCACATTTGGAGTATTGTGCTCATTTTTGAGCTCCATACCTCAGGAAGGATGTACTGGTCCTGGAGCGTGTTCAGAAGATTCTCACGAGAATGGTCATAGGAATGAAAAGCTTATTGCATGAGGAATGTTTGAGTACTCCGGGTCCATACTTGATAAAGTTTGAAAGGATGAGAGGGAATGTGAAATAGACAGGATACTGAATGACCTGGAGAGAGTGGATGTTGATAAGATGTTTCCATTGGATTAGAATCAGAGGGCACAGCCTTAGATGAAAGGGAACACCTTTTAGAACAGTGATAAGGAGAAAGTTATTTAACAATAGAATGGCGAATCTTTGAAATTTATTGCCACAGAAGGCTGTGGGGGCAGGTCATTGAGTATATGTGAGACGGAGATCGATAGTTTTTGATTATCCAGGAGATCAAAGATTATGGAGAGAAGGTCGGAGAATGGGTTTGAGAAACCTATCAGCGATGATTGAATGACGGAGCAGACCCGATGGGCTAACTGTCCTAATTTATGCTCCAATGTCTTATAGTCTTCTGGTCTAAACCTGAAGGAAGTACCTTGCATCTCTGAGAAGATAGATTCATGTTTTTCATGAAGGTCAGAAACTGTTGGAAATAGTCAACTGTTTTAGAATGAAGGTAATGTGGCTGCTGTCAGGGTGGTGGATAATATAACATTCAGTGCAGGATCACACACCAACTGCACTGTATTAATGTGGGGAGAGTTTATTCAAAACTTGGACCTCTCCATCTCTCTCAATGGGGAGTAGGGGTTGGGGTGGGTGGTCGTAACATCCGCCCAGACACTTAAAATATTCCGAATCATGCATCCTGAGTGAAATAGCAGGCATGGAATTTATCACCTTCTCATTGACTGTTTAGAATATAAGGAGTGATTGTCCATCCCTCTCAGGATTCAATGCAATCACCTCTTATTCTCTCACAGCGCTACAGATCAACCTTCAGTCACTCCTCATGGTGCCATCATCCCAGGGGTTAATCTGGTTGAACTCCTCTTCACTCTCTCTGTGATAAGGAGATCACTCCATATAAAGGAAAGAAAATCTGTCCACAATACCCCAAATACTGCCTAAGCAACACTCTCAGGTTTGATCACAGTAATTCCTTTCCCTCACTTAGTTGGCTCCAATTCTTTTGTGTGACACAGCAAACAATTCATTTACAATGCACTGCCACGGATGTAGAATTTAAAAACATCCTTACATCTGGAGGTCAGCATTAATAAAGAACCAGCACCAGAGGTGACCATGGAGATGGACATCACTCTTGGAAGAGACTCAATCACAAAGAATACATCTAAAATAGTGAATGGCTCCCTACATTAATGGAAATGAGCCGTTGGAATATGGGATGCAGGCAGAGGAAGGGAGCTACTATTCCTTTTGTTCTGCCCTCACGGGATGTGTGCAGCCATGGTCAGTCCAGGATGTTATGCCGATCTTGAACTGAGTGGCTGGATCAGCTGTTCCACAGGATAATAAATAGTAAAGCAAATTGCTGTGGGTTTGCAGTTAAACAGAAACTTGACCAGAGAAGGATGACTCACTGCCTTCTCTAATGGGCATAAGGCAAGTCGACATCAACAGATTATTATTCTGTGGCTCTAGAATACGAGACAATGACGTGACCCACCATACACTGTCTGCCCATCTTCCAGATTTTGTGCAGAGAACAAGTTAAACATCTCAAGTGCAATTATTTTGTATTGGACACATGGTTAGAAGGGACTTGAAACAGATATATCTGGAATTAACAAAGGAACAAACGATGGTTCATTCAGGAATTGAACTGAGGCTGAGGAGGAGACTGGGACGTCTTAACGGTGGTAATGGACAGGACTGGTGTGTGGGGAGGAGATGGAGATGTACACTTTGCAGGAGGAAATGAATCAAAGAGGTTGAGAACAGTGTGTTTTCCTGTCGCGTATTGGTGAGTAATTTGTAAATGATAATAATTTGCTAGTTTTAATTTCTAAGGAATGGAAATTTGATTGGATCAGAAAATGCTGGCTTGCACCTTTACAAGATCTGCATATCATCAGCATCAATTCAGTTCAGACCATTTCAATAAACAGACAAAGTGACTTACCAGGAACACCAACTGTAGCAAGGATAGCATAGTAACCAGCTTGAATAACCATCAGTACATCTTCAATCCGATATGCTAATGATATCCAAGGCTGTGAAAGCCAGTAAAGACCTTCGGATAACCCCCTGTCCATTGTTGGAACATTCCAGTCTAATGTTCCCAGATTTTCAGCTCTCCTGCCCTTCTCTCTGAAGCTGCTAATCCCTCTTATTGCTGTTGGACATGCTCCCGCTCACACCATGGTATAATACACTGAAAGCATTCCCTTATTGATAGAAGAGAGAAACTCTCTAGGGACGCATACGATCCATGGAGACTGACATCATTACAATGGCTGAACAAATAGCTCCAGTTAACCCCTTTGAATTCAATGCTACTTTATTAAAATTCAACATAACGTTGAACATTTATGCATTCTGGGTGTGATATGCGAGTGTGACTGAAGGAAGGAATGTTGAAGATGGCAGATTGAATGTGTGTAATCATTCAGTCAGCCTTCGATATGGAAGTAAGGCCAGAAGTTTAACGGAACATAAACATGCTTCTCTGTTCATAAATACAGAAATAAATCCCGTAACTACTGATCAGTCATTGCAATATCTGTAAAACATTGAGAAAACAACTATCATCCATGATCTGATAGCAAAATGTGCCAAAAACATCGTGGGTTACAACAAACAAACGGCATGGATACGTTAACAGAGAATTGCACATGACAAACACAGTTCAGATTGTTATTCCAGGATCAGGGAGGGCAGGTGTGGGTCATGCTGTTGATGCTATCGATGTTAAGGAACTGTCTTGAAGTGTCATTTAATGGACTTCAATTACATTGTGATTATGATACCGGGGAAAAGACAGAAGACGGAGAGGGCTGGGGGACATGGCTTTTTAGGTTGGGCGGAGGGACAGTGATGTTCCCCAGTTACCAGAATTGCAACGTAACTCTTCATAAATCATATGGAGAACAGATTCAAGAGTACACCTACAATGAGCAATGAGCAGATAATATTAATGAAATGCGTTTATGCAATATAAAATACAGAAACAAAATGATTTTCTGCACACACCAAAGTACAAAGAGATAAGGTTGTTAAAATACACACCTGATATTGAGCTATACAAAGTGAAATGTAAATTACATAACGAGGGAAGTGGTATGCAAACTTTATCAATCATTATTTGACCCACAACTAAGATCGTGATTTCACCTCTGTCAGTGAGTACCCTCACTGAGATTCTCTGGCCTAGTCTCTCATACAGTATCGGTGCGGGTGGGGTGGGGTGGGGGAGTCGTGGAGGCGGGGTGGTGGTTATCATTTCCTGCTGCTCTTGGCACAGTCTATATAAAAACTATGCTTTCTCTATGGAACCAATCTATTGGCCGAATGGGTTCTGTTTAGCTGTCAGTAACCCAGCTCTGTGATATTGTTGGAAATAAATTATTTGGGATGACAGCCAGTATCAGCACAGTGCTCACAGTGTACGGCACCCAGACAAAGGGCTTGCCGTCCAGAGGAATTTCTAGATAAAGCTTCTAACTTCTGTCTGTCCATATTTATCTACCGTAATGCAGTCTTCTGATCTATCTAACTTCACCCTCATCTAACACCTCTTCCTCTTGCACTCAGTCAGTCGCTCCCCTTTCTCTCCGCTCTCAGTTTATCTCCCTTCACTTGCTTTCTCTCAGTTTATTTCTCTCTCACACAATCTCTCTTCACACACTCTCTCGATCTCCAATTGTGCAGTTGGAGAGCTTGTGACTCCACAATGGGCTGATTAGCCTCCATCCACTCCATAATAATTGAGGTTCTCTGACCCACAATAAATACTTCCTGGACAGGCATGCTGGTCCGGTGACAGGTACAGTGCACTATCACCTATTATCTTTTCCTGCTCTTCTCTGGTGTACAGCTGCCTTGAAATGTCTGTTCAAACAAAACAGACTGAATGAAATTCGAGCAGTCGAGAAGGTGTTCATGACTGTGTATTTCAATCAGGATTTAATGAAGGATGAGATTCCAGAATAACATAAGCAATGAATGAAAAACAGGGCAACACAAGAAATGGCAGCTGAGTAAAACATGTGGTTCTAAGTAGATCTAATGGTATTACCGATAGATTATCAATCCGGAAAAATCAGCTCCTGTTCTGTGGATCCGGGTTGAATCCCGCCACTGCAGATGGTGGAAATTCAATTCAATAATGTAAAAATATTCCTGGAATTAAGAATCTACTGATGAGAATGAAATCATTGCCAATTGTCCGAAGAATCCATCTGGTTCACTAATATCCTGCAATGAAGGAATCTGACATGCAAATCCAGACCCAAAGCAATGTCATTGACTCTCAATCGCCCCCTGAAAAGGTCTAATGAGTCATTTAGTTGTACCAATCGCTACAAAGTTTCAAACAAATGAAACCGCATGGACCACCTGGCATCGAAATGGGCACCAGAAAAGTCAACATTAGAAACATCACTGTAGAACCTGAAAAGTCTTCCTTACTGACGTCTGAAGTCAAGTGCCAACATTGGAACAATTGCCTTACAGACTAGTTAAGCAACAGACTGACATAGCCATACTCACGGAATCATACCTTACAGAAACAACAGAAATTAACATGGGCAAAGGGGTCTCTCACTGATTACCACGTAACGTCGTTCCTCAGCTGAATCAGTCTTTCTCCATGTTAAACAACACTTGGTGAAAACATTGACTGTGGCAAGGGCACAAAGTGTATTCTGGCTGGGGGATGTCAAAGTTGACTGTCAAGAGTGGTTTGGCAGCAGTACGACTGATCACGCTGGTCGGCTCCTAAGGACATAGCTACTAGATTGGGTCTGCAGAAGTTGTTGAGGCAATGAACGAGAGGGTAAAAAACATACCTGACCTCGTCCTTACCATTCTACCAACTGCAGATGTATATGTCCATGACAGTATCGGTAAAAGTGACCACCACACGTTCCTTGTGGAGACAAAGTCTATTGTCTCCATAAGCTCTATTGTGTTGTGTGGTACTATCACCATGCTAAATGACACAGACTTTCAGCAGATCTAGCAACTCAAGACTAACCGTCCATAAGACACTGTGGACCATCAATAGCAGCAGAACTACACTCCAGCACAATCTGTAACATCACTGCCCAGCATGTCCCCCACTCAATCATTACCATCAATCCAGAGGATTAAACCTGGTTCAATGGAGAATGCAGGAGGGCATGCCAGGAGCAGAACCAGGAATATATAAAGATAAAATGTTCATCAGCTGAAGCTTCCAAACAGTAATACTTGCGTGCCAGATAGCATAAACAGCTAGGGACAGACAGAGCTTAGCGATCACAGAACGAATGCATCAGAATTAATCTCTGCAGTCCTGCTAATCTGATCCTGTAGGGTGGCTGACGATTAAACAACTCACCAGAGTAGGAGTCTCCACAAATATCCCCAACCTCAATGATGGAAGAGCACCGCACAACAGTGCAAAATATAAGGCTGAAGCTTTCGTTGCAATCTTCAGTCAGACGTTTTGATTGGATGATCCATTTTGGCCTCCTCCGGTGGTCCCCATCATTACAGATAGCAGCCTTCAGCAAATTCGATTAACTGATATCAAGAAATGGTTGAAGGCACTGAATACTGCAAAGACTATAGGCCCTGATAACATGCCGGCGATAGTCCTGAAGACTTGTGATCCAGAACATCCCGTTCCCCTAGCCAAGCTGTTCCAGTATGTTGACCAACCGACAATGGGGAAAAACTGCTCAATTGTGTTCTGTACATAAAACGCAGGACAACTTCGACCCGTCCAAATACAGCCTTATTGGTCTACTCACTATCATCAGTAAAATGATGGAAGGTGTCATCAACAGTGCTATCAAACCGCACCTGCTCAATAATAACCTGCTCAGTGACGCACAGTTTGGGTTTTGCCAGAGACACTCAGTTCCTGACCTCGTCACAGCCTTGGTTCAAACATAGAAAAAGGAACTGAATTCCAGCCCTTGACATCAAGGCTGCATTCTGCCAAATGTGACATCAAGGACCCCAAGCAAAAACGGTATCGCGGGCCAACACTCCATTATTGGAGTCATACCTGACAGATAGGAAGATGGTCATTGTTGTTGGAGGCCAGTCATCTCAGCTCCAGAACATCTCTGCTGTAGTCCCTTAGGATAATGTCCTCGGTCCAAATATCTTCAGACGCTTGAACAATGACCTTCCTTCCATCATAAGGTAGAATTGGGGATATTCTATGATGACTGCACAATGTTTATCTCCATTCGCAAATGTTCAGATATGGAAGCAGTCCATTCCTAAAGCAATATCCAGGCTTGGGCTGGCAAGTGGCAAGTAACATTTGCACCACATAAATTCAGACAATGACTGCCATCAATAAGAAACAATATAACCACTTTGTATTCTGCAGCATTCTCATCACTAAACTCCCCCAAATATCAATATTCTGGTGGTAGTGATGGTGGTGTGGGGGGGGGGGGTGTTGGAGGAGTGTTCATTGACCAGAACATCAACTGGACTCGCCACATGAATCTAAGAGCAGATCAGAGGCTAGGAATACTGCACGAGTGACTCACCTCCTGACTACCCAAAGCCTGTCCATCATCTACAAGGCACAGGTCACGAATGAGATGGAATATCCTCACTTGCCTGAATGGGTACATCCCCAACAACACTAAAGAAGTTTTACACAATCCAGGACAAAACAGCCCATTTGATTTGCACCACATCCACAAGCATTCATCCCCTTCACCACAGTCACTCAGGAGCAGCAGTGTGCACTATCTACAAGAGAAAATGGAGGAATTCCCCAAAGATCCTCAGACAGCTCCTTCCAATCTCACGAACACTTCCATCTGGAATGACAAGGGCAGTAGACTTTTGGGAACATCGCCACCTTCAAATTCCCCTCCAAACGAGTCAACATCCTGATTTGGATATGTATTCCCGTTCCTTCACTGTTGCTGCGTGAAAACGCTGGAATTCCCTCTTTAATCACTAGTGGGTCACCGCACAGCAGGTAGGTTGCAGCAGTTCGAGAAAGCAGTTCACCACCACCGTCTCAAGGGCAACTGCGGAAGGGCAAGAAATCCTGGGCATATCCAGCGATGCCCACATCCAAAAAAATCTTTTTTAAAAATAGTTCCAAGTTGAGCATCTCGATGGGACAGGTGATCTGATTTGAACATGAACAGGAAAGCAGTGTTTCTAATATTGAACATTTTAGACTTTTCTGTTATTAGAAGGGTGTTCAGTATTCGATGACATACTGTTGCTGAATGCTGTGATAAATTGCACCTGTTTTGTTTAAATCAACAATACTGGCGTAACAGGATCAATCCTTCGAAACCACCAGACAGAAAATGACAATCATCGTGGAGAGAATGTAATCCCGCCAGATGAGACTCACTGATAGCAGCTCAAATTCCAAATATTAATGGAATACTGGCTGACACTGAATCTTCCCACTGTCCATATCATAGTGGTTTCCATTGACCAGAACGTGAAGTCAAATCAACATACAAATACAAGGGTTACAAGAGCAGGTCAGATACTTACAAGTCTATACTGAATAATAGACCCTATGACCTAACCAACATGAGATATAGCAATAGACTTCGGCCATTCAGCCCATTCCTTCACTCTGATACTGTGCCTTTTTGTCATTGTCTCTATGAAAAGTGGAAATATCTTCTACATACTGACTGTATCAACCTTTGCTGTAATCCATTAGTTTCAATCTGAACTCCCTCCTCACCCCCCACAATTCTTCTAAATTCTATCGTGTACACACACTGCCGCTCATATGACAAGCTATCATCCCCAGGATGGATCACCTCCAACACCAGCATATCTTTCTCCAGAGATAGTGTCCAAAACAGCTCACAATTGGCCAAATGTTGCCTGTCCATAGCCCATTACATTCTCAGCAGTATGTCTCCCGTCTTGCTTTCTTGGTCTCTTGAAATGAATACGAACATTGCTTTTGCTTTCCTAATTGCCAACTGCACATGCACGTTAACCATAAGAGAGGACGGGTGGTTCAAAATCCTTTTGTGCTTCAGATTTAATGGATCCTATTAGAACATGGTGTCTCCTCTATTCCGCCTACCAAAGTGCATATGCTCACACGTTCCCATACTGTGTTCCATCAGCCACGTGTTTTCCCACAGTCCTAAACTGTTCAAGCCTTTCTGCAGCATCCCCACTTCCTCAATATCATCTGCAACTTAGCAAAACTACCCTCAAGTCCTTTGTTCAGTTTGTTCATGTATAATACATTTCCTGGCTCCCTAAGGACCGTCCACCATCTACAAGGCACAACAGTCAAGGTGCTTGACACCATTCAGGTTGAAGCAGTGGCTTGACTTGAATTACACATGTAAAGTCTTCACTCCCTGCACCACTGATTCTCAGTAGAAGCACACCTTACCCCCCTTTGTTGTGAGTTTACTTCATTATGGCGTACAATCCCAGTCTATTGATGTCACTCCGTCTCAACACTAACTGAGTGGTGCTTACACCAACCATGTCACTATGTATTGATGACGATGGACGAAGGTCGGCGAGGAGATGTCTATGATGAATAACTGTGTGACTGCCAGGCTGAAACCTGCCCCGACAGTCTCGGATGTACCTGTGCCCGCTGTCACCGCTGCAGGCATGATCAGTCTTCCTGCAGGTCAAATCAAGAAAAGCGACAGCCCTGGATAGTGTTCCCGGCTGAGCACTCAGATCCTGAGAGGACCAACTGGCAGAGGTATTCACGTACAATTTCAGCCATTCCCTTCCACAAGCTGAAGTCCCAACCTGCTTCAAGAAGACCAACATCAACCTTCATCATTGTGCTTCCAATTAAACCTGTTGGACTATAACCTGGTGTTGTGCGATTTTTAACTTTGTACACACTTGTCCAACACCGGCATCTCCAAATCATAACATCAACCTTGTAAGTGAGAAAGCTCATTCTTTAATAACGTAATGATTGCCTCCCAGTGGCTCTAACCTCAATAAACATGGAGTGATTTGAAAGGCTGGTTATGGCCCACATCACCTCCAATCTCCAGCCTGACTTGATCTCCTATAATATGCTGACTGATGTAACGGGTCCACAAAAGATGCCATGTCCCAAGCCCTGCACTGATCCCTAGGACATCTGGACAACAAAGACACCTACACTAGACTCCTGCTCATTGAGTACAGCTCCACCTTAAACATTATTATCCCCTCCAGACTGATCTCAAAATTCCGTGACCTGAGTCGCGGCTCCACCCTCTGCAACTGGATCCCCCGGTTTCTGACCCACAGACCAGAATTAGTTAAGATAGGTATCTACAACTTCGCCACAATAACACTCAACACTGGAGCTCCTGGGGGATGTGTCCTCAGCCCCCTACTGTACTCGCTGTACACACGGCTGTGTCCCTCAGCTCGCTACTGTACTCGCTGTACACCAACGACTGTGCCCTCAGCCCCCTACTGTACTCCCTGTACTCACACAGCTGTGTCCTCAACCCCCTACTGTACTCCCTGTACACACATGACTGCTTCCCTCAGCCCCCCAATGTACTCCCTGCACACCCATGGCTGTGTCATCAACCCCTACTGCACTCCCTGTACATACACGGCTGTGCGCTCAGCCCCCTACTGTACTCCCTGTACACACACGGCTGTGTCCCTCAGACCTCTACTGTACTCCAGTACACACGTGGCTGTGTTGCCAAATTCCAAACAATGCTAACTGTAAGTTTGCTGATGACATCACCAAAGCAGGAGGGATATCAAACAACGATGAGTATGAACACAGAAAGGAGATAGTGGGTTTGTTGGCATGTTGGAATGATGATAATCTCCCTCTCAAATTCGGCAAAAGTAAATAACTGATCATTGACTTTAGAACGAAAGAAGGGGAACACGCCACTACCTACATCAATGGTCGAGACAGTGCAGAGCGTCAAGTCCCTCGGAGTGATGATAACTGGCAACCTACCCTGGATTTCGCACATAGGTGTGACAGATAAGATGGTTCAAAAACTTCTCTCCTTCCTCACTTGGCTCAGGATATTTAACATGCACTACTTCTACAGATGCACTATTGTGAACGTACTGTCCGGGTGCGTAATGGCCTGCTACAGCAACGCTCTGCCCAGGAACATCAGAAACTAGAGAAGATTGTGTTCACAGCCCAGACTATGAGGGACTCCAATCTCCCAACCATTGACTCTATTTACATGGCTCGTTGCCGCAGAAAGGCTGCCAACATCTATCCAAGATTACTGAGAGAAGGCAGAGAGGAAATAACTAGGGCCTTAACAGATATCTTTCTGACACAACTGTGATCCCAGAGGACTGGAAAGTTTCTAATCGCCTTTTTTAAGAAGGGTAGCATTAATAATCCAGTTAATAATAGACCAGTGAGCCTGACATCTGGGGTAGGAAAGCTGCGAAAGAAGATACTGAGGGATAGGTTCTATTCTAATTTGGATGAAAATGGTCTTATCAGTGATAGGCAACATGGTTTAGTGCAGGGAAGGTCATGTTTTACCAACTTAATAGAATTATTTGAGGAAGTGACAAAGTTAATTGATGAGGGAAGGGCTGTAGATGTCATGTATATGGACTTCAGGAAGACGTTTGATAAGATTTCCCATGGTCAAGTTATGGAGAAAGTGAAGTCACATGATGTCCAAGGCGTGCTAACTACATGGATAAAGAACTGGCTTGGCAACACCGGAAAGAGCGTAGTAGGGGAAGGGAGTTTCTCAAAATGGAGAACTGTGACCAGTGGTGCTCCATTTAAGATATTTCCAGAAAGATACATGAATGGGCACGGAGCATAGGAATACAGACCTTTAGAAAATAGGATACAGGTTGAGATAGAGGATTTTGATCGGCCCACTCTTAGGCCGCCGAATGGCCTGTTCCTGTACTGGAATGTTGTTTGTTCTAACATTACCAAAGACCCATCATATGCCTGTAAAGATCTCCCACAACATCTTCCATCAGGCTAAAAGATACAGACGCTTGAACACACAGAGCAGCAAGTTCAGGAACAGCTTCTTCCTAGCTGTTATTAGACTGATGAATGGACTCTCTAATCTCAGATAATGCTGATTTTCTTCATATTGACCTCGCCTAGCGCACGCCCTGTGCAATGTAACCTATCTGCCTCTCAGACATGTTCTTCAGCTATTATTCAGTACATCCATTCTTACCATGATCTTCCTGGATATCTTGGCACAGGACAAAATAAATCCTCACCTCCTTACCCCAAGCTCCCTCCAGTGCTCATGCCGAGGTCTCTTCAGTCATCACCCCCAGCTTCTCCCATTCCGCCCAGCTCCCCTTCAGCCTATCCCCAGCTCCCTGTGACCTTTGCCTCTCTCTGTTTCTCTCACACTGCATGTTTCCCTTTGTTTTCCTTTTCCCTGTCTTCTGTTTCTTTCCCTGAGCCTATTATTTTCCCTTCTCCCTGCCCATGTGACTGTTTGTTCCCTTGTTTTGTTTCCTTTCTCTCTTTGACTGACTGTCTATCTGTTTCCCTCGCTGTGTTCTCTCTCCTCTTCCCTTTGTTTCTGTCTCTTTCTCCTTCGTTGTGATGGTGATGACTTCTCTATTCGTTTGAAGCAGCTGATGGCTCATTGGTTCAATGTTGACAATACAATACATTCAACAAGGTTTTGGTATGGAGGACATGATTTAACATTATGAGTTAAATTTCAATTGTTGTCAAAACAGCAACCAGAACTTGGGTATCCATTTAACAGGCAATTGTTACATCTATCTACTTTGAAACCGCCCGTCCCCCAGTGCTCTGCATACTGGCAACTCAAAGCATTCTATTCGGGTGCATCATGACCTTACATGGTAACTGCTCTGCCTAGGACCATAAGAAACTACAGACTTTTGTGTGCACAGTCCAGACTATAACGGAAGACAATCTTCAGTCCATTTATACTTGTCCTTGTCGCAGAAAGGCTGGCAACATCAAAGATCTCTCCCAAACTGGTAATGATCTCCTACAAACTCTTCTAACAGGGAGGAGACACAGAGGCTTGAAAACATGGACCAGCATGCTCAGGAATGCTTCCATCCCTACCATTATTAGACTGAAAAATTACCATCTCTCACTTTTCAAATAATATTAATCTTACTAATGTCGATCTTACTTTGCACACCTCCTATGAAGCTGTAAACTTGTATGCCTCACGCTGTCCATGATCTCTGTTTTCTTGTTTCGGGTCATGTGCCTGGACTACCGGAAAACAAACCTTTCCATTGTACATTTGACTAAAATAAATGAAACCAAATCAGATCAAACACGTGGACTGCAGTGGCTCAAGGTCTTCTCAAGGTCAACTGTGAAAATGAACTAATGCTGCCCCAGTCAGAGATACCCATATCCCATTAATGAATATAGAAGATGTCCACAATCAGGGAGGACAGACAGAGGGAATCAAATCGCTTTAAACATGATCTTAAATATATACAGGTTTCCCTCACTATTTGTAAGTAGAGTGTCCTACGAAACCGTTCGACATCTGATATGGTGTAAAGTGCAGTCGCACTAATTTACATGGGAAAAATTTCGGCTTTCTTCGTAAAAGTGAAAATCCTGTCCGGATTTCTTTTGGTTAGTGAAACAAGGTCCTAATGTAAGTCATTCGGAAATGGAAGTGGCGAAAAGTGAACTTTTGAAAAGTGGGGAATACCTGTATTTAAAAGGGCATGATGTTCAGGAAGATAGGAAAGCAGAAAAATAAATCAGGTGACTCTCACAATTGATTTCCAGCCCAACTGATCATCATTCACTTTGTTTGCTCTTTTTCTTCTGTATCTCTCTTTCTCTGTTGATTCCTCCTCCCCTTCAAAGCAGACTTCCCTGTCAACGGTATTAATCACACTCCTTTCCAACTGCTTTCAGTTCAGGAAAGTTTCCCAGCACTTTCTGTTAGTTTCTTTGCATTTCTTTGTATAATTTCAGATTTTCAACATTTTCCCTTATTTGATTTCACCTTCAATTTTTTTAAATTCATGTGATGTTGTCATCTCTGCCAAGGGCAGCATTTGGTGACTATCACTAGTTGCTCTGACTCTGAGGCCATTCCACAAGCCAATATAAAGTTAAGCATATTGCCATGGGTCTCAAGTCGCAATTAGCCCAGACCAGGTAATAACATTAGATTTCTTCACGGAGGGTGATCAGTGAAAGAAAAGGTTTTCAGACAAAATGTTGCTTTTATGTTTGTTTTTCGAGAAATTCACTTTTATTCCAATTCTTATCATTTTTATTTAAGTTCTGTCATCAGCTGTGGTAGATTTGAAACAAATCACTTGAAACAATATCTTTTGTTTAATAAGTTTTGCTTCTGAATTATATCCAGCGACATTCCTACATTCACACATTGTCCAAATGATGAAGTAATTTCCGAGACAAGAGCAATTTTGTGATTGAAATATTTGTAATTGGCAAAGCGTCAGAAGAGAGCTTGACACATTCAGTCTGAATTTTACTAACGTGCAGCCAGTGGTTTGTTCAGCCACAGCACTGACGCAGAGATGAAGATTGTAGATATGAGGAGCTGGGAGTGGACAGGTTTGGTGACAGAGAGAACACGAGACATATATCATTTCAGGGCAAAAAGGGATCTCGAGGTTGTGCACAGTTTTGTTTGCAGATGTTTGTGAGGGAGTGGTCTGCAATTCATGGGTAATGAATAGGAGAGGGAAACCCTCCAGTAACAGAGTTGCATTGCATGGAGACTGACATCAATCACAGTCAGTGCAAAAAGTCCCAGCTTTCAATACAGCACATTCAGTTCACAATATAACTGGACTGGACTACATGTTGAAATTGCTGGCTTTTGGTCACATCTCCCATCACCAATTGCTCTAGTGGAGTCAGTTGTGAGGGAGAATAAGAATATTTTCTTTTTGTAGGCTACATGATTCTGCTCTGTTGTTCGTTTACTATGCTGTAATCATCTCTCCAAAAATCCCTCCAACTCCCCCACCCCCCAAAAGAATGACAATCAGGATGTTGTTGCTGTGCTGATCTCTCCTCTACGGGAACAAACGCCAGTGAACAGACTGTCACTGAGCACAGTCGCCCTGAACATAGACAGGAAGTGTGGACTTCTCTGAATGTTCCTCTCACTGCTCTAGTAAGGCTACTGTGGAACTTCCATAGGAAATATACTTCAGTAATTAATTTATATAAACTGACAGACTTCTAAATGTAGTTTTATTTGCTGTAAACCGTATTTTTAATTCATTTTGGCCTCAGTCCAAAACTAAAAGTGATAATTACAATGAAGGTATTCATTTAGACTTATGAATTATTGAGTCAGGTTCGAGTGAACATGATATTGGCTGGAAGATAGGGCGGAATGGGAGCAGTAGCTGTGGAGACTGCATGGGAGTACAATGATATTCCCCAGTCATTATCCCTCTTTCTGACAGACAGAAATAAATCTAATGCATAACAAGGAAACAGCCAACATTTGGGTGATGCAATGCTGAATGACATTGTGAACTAAAAGGATAATATTAAATGTGATAAAGTGAACTATATTTTATATACACATTTAATCATTGGAAATACAGATTGAGTAAGGTCACCGGACCTGAAACATTAACTTTGATTTCTCTTCACAGATACTGCCAGACCTGCTGAGCTTGCCCTCTAAGTTCTGTTTTTCTTTTTGTTTGATATTTATCATATTGTTCATATCTGGCAGGATACTTACAATTAAAAGCAGACAGTAATAACAAGATGTGAATGGCAATGGGGACAATACAGGAGACTAACAGTCGAGATATAATCATTCCAAGCTGGAAGAGACAATGGGCTGAGTTTTCCCCACTTTTGCTGTAAATAATTCTGTGATATGTAATCAAGGCCTTTGTAGAGGGGTAGACAAGCTGGTTCAATGAAGGACACAGAGTGGTCCACCATCAATAATCTATTCCTATTATCACATGAAATTTCAGCTGCCTCTAAAATGTCTTTTCAAACAAAGTGGAGTTCCTGAGATTTACAGGATCATCAGAAAAATATTCTTTGAATCTTAAAGAAGAAACAGATTTCGGCCATGACACAGGTGTCCCAGACATAGCAACTATAATAGGAACAGGAAGGACGACATTACTCATATGTAACCAAATTTAGCATGTAGCCCTGTCAAGAAACATGAAATATAGTGGTAAAGAAACATGAAATACAAACAGAAAATCATGGTAGAAGCGCAACAGATGAGGAAGTATCTGCAGTGGAAAACAGAGTTAACATATCGAATATGATGTGACACTGTTCTGAAAAAGTCATATTGAAATCAAAGGTTAATTCTGAGTATCCCTTCTCAGAGGGTGCCAGACCTGCTGAGTTTCCCTCTATCGATTCCTTTTTCTATCTGAACTGTGACAAATTGAGTGATCTGAACGATATAAGCAAAGCTGATATCTCAGTTGAATCTAGAATATTAGTTTATGGACATTAAATGAGAAATTACTAAGTTCCTATGTTTGACAGAGCTCCAAATATCCATGACGTATTGCATTGTGAGACAAAATCATTGTGAGACATTGTTGAAACAAAAACCGATGTTGCTGCAAAAGGTCTGCAGCATCTGTGCAGAGAAATCAGAATTGACGTTTCTCGTTCAGTCGCCGTTCCTCAGAACGGATGGTATCCCTGAATGTTGATTAATATACAGCAGAGGCTGAATAGCTGTTTATGGATACTGTTAGTAGCTAACAATAGGGGGTGAGTAATGGAAGGCCACGTGACAACTAGGCCTGGTGTCTGGGTAGGGGGCATTGAGGAGTTCAGTCCCTAAAATTATTGAACATTATTTTGAGTCTGAATGGCTGCAGGGGCCACCCGCGGAAAATGAGGTGTGGTTCTTCCAGCTTGCGTTGAAATGTCCTGGAACACTGCAGCACGCCTGACGCAGAGATACTGGCCAGGGTACATGATGGGGTATTAAACTGGGGCAACTGGAAACTCAGGGTCTTTTGCCTAGTTACAGCTTGGATATTCTGTGAAGTAGTCACCCAGTCTACCTTTAGTTTCCCCAATGTAGAGCAGATCACAATGTGAGCAGCTAATGTAGTAGACCGGATTGTGGGAAATGTTTGTAGGATGCTGCTTCACCTGAAAGGTATGTTTGGCCGTTGGATAGTGCCAAGGGAGGAGGTAAGTGGGAAAGTGTAACACCTCCGCCAGGGGAAAGTGAAGTGTACCAATGGTGGGGGCTGGGGGAGGTGGGGAGGGGGGGGAGGAGTATGCAGTGAATAATGAGTGGACTAGGGTGTCCTGCAGGAAATGGTCACTTCAGAAGGTGCAAACGGGAGAGGAGATAAATATATGTCTGCTGGTGGCATCGCGCTGGAGGTGGGCGAATGTGGACTGATGATCTTCTGCATGTGAATGCTGGTGGGATGGTAGGTAAGGACAAGGAGAACTCTTACACTGTTGTAGGAGGGAGGAGAGAGGGTGAGGATAGAAGTGCAGCAGGTAGGTCAGAACTGGTTGAGAGCCCTGTCGATAACAGAGCTGGGGAATTCTCGGTTGAGGAAGAAGGTGGACATTTCAGAGGAAACATTTTTGAAATTGTCATCATCAGAACCAATGCGGTGGAGACGGAGGAACTGGGGGAGTGGAATGGAATCTTTGCAGGAAACAGGATGTGAGGATGTGTACTCTAGGTATCTGTGGGAGTCGGTGTGTTAATACTGGATATCAGTGACAGGTCTGTCCCCAGAAATAGAAGCAGAGATGTGGAGGAATGGAAGGGAAGAGTCAGTGGTAGACCAGGTGAAAGTGTGGGAGGGGTGCAAATTAGAAACGATTAACTTTTCCAATTCTGGACAAGAGAGAGGAGCAGTAGCTGTGATATCATCTACGTATCAGAGAAGGAGTTGTGGATGGGGTCTGGAATAGAACTGGAACAAGCAATAGTCTACAGATTTAGTTAATATAATAGTCTGATGTGCCATGGGAAGTTTATAGAACAACAGGTGACATGTGAAGGTATCAGAAAGCTGGTCTCCAGGCTCTGAAATGTAGAGGTGAGTCCACCAGACAACAGCAGCACCACCCTTACCGGCATAGGCTGAATAACATAGTAAGGGTAGGGCGGAAGCACACAGCGTATAGTCTGTTGAGATGGTGATAGGTTGGATAAGGTGAGGGGATACAGAGAACTTAAGATAACCAAACTCACATGGAACGTTCTCAATGAACAGATAGAGTTCAAGTAAAGGCCAGAGGAATGGGTCCAGATGGAAGGAGAGTGTTGGAGCTGGGTGAAAGGGCTATGGGATGGGGAGTGGACTTTTGCCCAAAGAAATGGACATTGAGAGAAGACGGTGGAAGAGAAGTTCAGCATTATGTCGTGCCTGAAATTCATTAAAGTGGGGCACAGAGGGACAAAGCTGAGACCTTTGCCGAGTACAGAACATTCAGCATTAGAGCATGGAAGGTTAGGAGGGATGGTAAATACACGACAAGAGGTGGGCTTGGGGGAGGGGATGGACTCAGATTGCAGGTCATGGGTGGTGTGGCAGTTTTAGAGGCTCATAGGCATCTCTAAGTTATTCCATCTTGTGGGCCTCGTATATCTGGTGAGCATGGCGAATGAGCTGGAGAATGAAGTAGAATTGGGGAATGGTGCAGCCTTGAGCCAATGCGATGTGATGCTGTTAGACAGAGAAAATGTTGATCTCAGTGGCAGCGACACCGCACGACCAGTCCTCAGAAAGTAAATGATTGAAAATAATCGGAATCATTATCTTATTGTAAACTTCTGATTTCATTGGGGTGACACTCAACCAGCAAGGTCTTACTTTTCTGAGACATTACACCTAACTGTGAAAACTGATGTATCTTGATGTTATTAATGAGACAAATCCATCCATGGATTTGTAAGGCACTAGCAAGGGCAGAGTTTATTTGTCATTCCCAATAGCTCTAGGGAAGGTGTCATTATTCATTGAGGAAATCACCAGCACAGAATTTCCTCCGATTCCCGTTGACCGCAGTTTCCTGAGGGTCAATGACGCTACATGAGTCAAATACCACTTTGATGGCACCTCAACTGACATTGGAAAATCAGTTAAAATACTAAAGAGAAAAGGGTTGAACAAGGCATATTTGTACAATGTAGTCACTGTCCTCGCAACGTTGAAGGACAAACAGATGCGTGGACTTCTGATTCTGAGGAGAGGTTTGTCCAATTAGTGATAAGGCTGTTTGGTGAAGTGCTGTGACAGAGAGACAGAAAAAAGTTCCACTCTCTATGGGGAATAAAACACCCTATTCACGGTACCTTACACAGCAACAGACATACACTATTGTCTGTTCATATTGGGCATTGAATATCTCCATCTCATCATTCACTAATGCCCAATAGCAACACAGAAGCCAGCAGCTCCCATCACCCCAGTGGAAAGCTAAAAGGGTAAGGGATGGCCAGTGGAAGTGGGAGTAACTAGGGAACTGGTGTAACTTACAGTGGGAATGGCAGAAGAAGGATGATTGATCAGATAATCTCACAAACTTTAAAAAAAAGCCTTTGGACATGCACTTGGTGATGCACGCTCGCATTTTCATTCAATGATTCCATGTGGTGTCAGCCACGAACACTCAGATATATTCTGAAGCAATAACTAATGGCAGTTCCTAGTTTGTTCCATTGACTGTACTCAGTAAGTGAGCCTCCAGTGAAGTGCTGGTGTTATCTCCCACTTTCTATTTCAATGTTTCGGTTTACTTGAGTTGGTAATGTAATTTCCGGAATCGATGATGTCATTTCCTGCCGTTTTTCTCACAGGATGGTAGATGGAGTCAAAATTGATGTGTTTGTTGATGGAGTTCTGGTTGGAATGCCATGTTTCCAGGAATTCTTGTGCTTGTCTCTGATTGGCCTGTCATAGGATGGATATGCAGACCTAGTCAATGTGGCGTACTTCCTCGTCAGTATGTAAGACATTCGGATTGTGATCATGTCTTTTGTAGCTAGTTGATGTTCATATATGCTGGAGACTAGTTTTCTGCTTGTTTTTCCGTTGTAGTGTTTGTTAAAGTTCTTGCAAGGCTTATTGCTCCAGGAGCATAACCGACAAAGATGTGAATTTATTGCTGTGCTCAAACGTATGAAAAAGTTGCAGAGTAGAAAAAGAATACTCTATTAGTAGGCATTGTAGCATCAAGGAATTCTAATTTCAAGGTTGTCAGCAAAAGAGAAATAAGGAAAAACGTCTTTAGTTAGAGAGTTGTTACGAATTGGAATTGACCGGATGGGAAAGTCGTGGACGAAGATTCAAAAGAGAACTGGATATATATTTGGAAATTATTAATTTAACGGACAACAGAGAGAGGGCTGGCAAATGGGAGATGCTTGGGAGATATTTTTGGAGCTGATGCATACATAATGACCGATCGCTTCCTCCTGTACTTTACAGTTTTGTACTCTATCATGTGCCAGCTGTGAATAAAATTCAATATCCAATTATTTCACAGTGTAAATGTTCGCAAATATGTGATTATTTGGTGCAGCATAAGCATTTAAAATGCAAGTATTGCAAGGTCAGCTTCATTATGAAGTCTAATTATTACTCAGAACATGAATATTTTACATGTTGTATTCCCATTACTAAAACAAATATATCATTGCTTTGTCTCAAAACTCTTTGGAAAGCTTTGACTTTTCACTGACACGATGTTATGTTCGTTGTTTTTTTTCACTCTCCACGTTTCATATTAAACATCATTCATTCTAAAAATTGGAAGCTTTCAAGTTATTATTCACTAAAATTTGATCACACAAATAATTTATTTAGTTTAATGTTCACAGTGCATGGTGAATTATTACAATTTTTAAATTGCTGGCAAATAGCTGAAGATCGTACATTTCAGTGAGAAATTAAACTGATTGTTTATATATAAAGGTATAAGAACGCTAATTCTATTTGTATCTTCAATCGTTTGCTCACTCTGAACATCAAATCATTCAGAAGCCAGCCACTTTAAAAATATTGGAGTGACAAAACATTGCTTTGAATCCTGACATTGAATATCTAATTCTGATCACCACAAGGGTTATGTTCTTTCTTCGATAAAATAAAATGAACTTGCTTTATTTCTGTGTTAGAAAATCTTGACAGGAGTTTATATTTTAGTTCCATAAATATAAAATCAACAGAATTGATTGAAGAGATTCTAGTTCAGTTGAATGATTATCGTTCACATCTTATTTTTGCCCAATTCATGGAATATAGCAAACATCCCACTATTGTTCGGCTCAGTAAACTCCCCACCTTGCAATCAGGTATGCTGAAAATTGCTTCAAATAGATCTGAAATCATTTACACTGTTATTGGACCTCACAGCTGCCTGAGATACACAGAGTCTCAGTCGCCTGTTCCAAAATCTGTACATTGAGTTTCTAACCTGGTTCCGGGCAGTCAGTCAAACATGACTTCAAAACAAATAATTTGGAATCCACCTTGGCCAGGGGGAGAACCCGCCAACAGACTATCACTGGTCTCAGTGTCGGTACAAATATTGTCCAGGTTAAATACTAATGGCTGATCAGCAATCAATTTTTAAAATTCATCTTCAGTCAGAGCCTGGCCCAGAGAGCAGACATGTTGACATGGAGTGCCTGAATCACACCATACATGTTACCTATGGTGATGAAATCTGACCTACCTCCAAGATTCCATACCCCTGCACCCCGGGTGAAGACATTAACAAGTTGACAATCTATTGCAGTACCTTGTGCCTCACAAAGAAACCTCTAAATCCATATCCAATAAATGGCACCTTCACATTCTCCAGTATCAAAATAAATTTGTACATATCTGTGAATGGTCAGAAATTCCTACATGGATCACACAGGAGAATGGATGCGAAGTAACCAGCAGCAAACGACAATCCAAAAATCACATCAAGAACTGAACTTGACGGATTCTGTCTGGTTTAAGTAAGCACACATGTTATACTGGCTTTCAGGTGACTGGAACAATGCACAACAAACTGGAGGCGTTGGCCTTACACCCCTCCAAAGCTTCCTGATCTCACACACATCACTCCCTCACACATTCAACAATTGATGAGAATCCACAAGCTGGGTGAAACTGGAAACACAGAACAGTGCAGAACATTGCAGCACTGTACAGGCCCTTCGGTCTTTGACGTTCTGTCGACCTTTGATCCTACTCAAAGATCAAACTAACCTACGTACCTTTCATTTTACTGTCATTCATGTGCCTATCCAATTATATATCCCTAATATAGTTGATTTTACTACAACTGCTGGCTGTTCATTGTTCACATCCACCCCTCTGTGAAATAACCTACCTCTGATATCACTCCGAAACCTTCCTTCAATTACCTTAAAATCTACCCCCTCCAGAGCCATTTCCACCGTGGGAGAAAGTAAATGGCTATCCACTCGATCTATGTGTCTCATCATCTTGAACACCCCTGTCAAGTCACTTTCCATTATTCTTCGTCCCAATGAGGAAAACACCCTAGCTCTCTCAAATTGTCTTTGTAAAACATGCCCTCCAGGCCAGGCAGCACCTTGATAAATCTCCTCAGCACCCTCACCAAAGCTTCCACATCTTTCCTATAACGAGGCAACCAGAACTGGTCACAATATTCTAAGTGTGGTCTCACCAGGGCTTCATAGAGCAGCAGCATAACCTCGCAGCTGTTAAACTCAATCCCTCGGCTAATGAATACATCAAACACATCCTTAACAACCTTATTAACCTGGGTAGCAACTTTATGGGAGCTATGTCATGGACCATATGATCTCTCTGTTCCTCCACAATGGAAGAATCCTGCCTTTAACCCTATATTCTGCATTCAAATTCGATCTTCCAAAATGAATCGTATCCCACTTTCCATATTGAACACAATCTGCCACTTCACAGCTGGGTACTGCATCCTGTCAATGTTCCTGTTGCAAACTACAACAGCCCTCCACACTATCCACAATTCCATCAACCTGTGTTACATTATCAAACTTACGAACCTACCCTTCCACTTCGTCATCCAAGTCATTTATCAAAATCACAAACAGCAGAGGTCCCAGAACCGATCCTTATGGAACACCACTGCTCACCTAGTTCCACACTGAATACTTCCCATTTACCACGACCCTCTGTATTCAATGGGTTAGCCAATTCTGTATCCAGACAGATAGGTCTCCCTGTATGCGATACCTCCTTACATTCTGAATGAAACTACCACGGGAAAGTTTATCAAACACCGTGTTAAAATCCATCCACTCCGCATTCACTGCTCTAACTTCTTCGATGTGTTTAATCCCATCCTCAAATAATCCAATAAGTGTTGTGAGGTATAACCTGCCCCTCATAAATCCATGTTGACTATTTCTAATCAACCTTGTTTTTCCAGAATCCTCTACAATAGTTTGCCCAATACTGATGTAAGACTGACTGATTTGTCATTCTCAGGAAAATTCCTGTTTCTTTGCCTGAACAAGTGATTACAATTGCCACCCTCCAATCAACCGACGCTACTCCAATGGAGAGTGAAGGCACAAAGGCACAGAAATCTCTTCCCTCTCTTCCTTAGTAACCTAGAGTGTTTCCTGTCTGGCCGAGGGATTTATCTATCCTTATGCTTGTACTTCAAACAGTCTGTATTTCACCTCAACTTTTTACTCCCTGTCCAACCAAATGATTGACTGCTTTCCATTTCAGGGCTCTGTACAGTGCTGCCTTCCTGAGCAAGTATGGTTCCCATATCCTGTGTATTATGGAATGGAAAACATGGGAAGCTTTGACTCTGCTGCTCCTCAGATGCAGCCTGACTGCTGTGCTTTTCCAGCGCCACAATTTTCAACTCTGATCACCAGTCTTCACTTTCTCCATCACGGAGGGCTGTCCCCTCTGCACACTGAGCAGGGAAATAATCAACTGAAACTCATTGTATCTGGAGCTGACTGTTCAGTTCTGGAAAGTTGCATTTGATGAACACATTTACTAAAAAGGAATTTCATATTCAACAAATTTTCATTCAGTCACAGAGTTACAGTTTTGCTTCATGAATTGGACAGGTTGATAACGAACAGTGAATGACTGAAGAACTCCGAGGTACAGAGTATTCCAGGTGATATATTCCAGGTTGGATGTGCTTTACCTTGATGCTGGTAATATTATCAGACAGACAGATATGATAAGGAAACGAGGTGACATGTGGAAGTGTGACATTTTTGCCATTACAGAGATGTGTTTGAGGGAGGTCGGAGCTAACAACTCAATATTCTGTGGTACCAGAACAAGAGTCAGGACAGAAGACAGGGTAAAAGAAGAGGTGATGTTGCCTTATTAATTATGGGGTTAGTTACTGGCGTAAGAAGGGACAATATCTTGAAAGGATCTTCTAAAGAGGCTTGGTGGTTAGAGCTCAGGATCCAAACCACGGCAGAAACACTGCTAGGGATATATTATAGACACCCAGATAAAGGAAAGTACAGGAGCAGGTATATAACCACGTTATTGAGGTGTGTAAAACAATAATAGGATAGTTAGATTCAAGCATTTCAATTCCAAACATTCATTCGGTCAGTGATAAATTTTTAAGAGGGACAGGAGTTTTGAAATTTATTCCAGAGAGCTTCTTATATCAACACAGAGCAGATACAACAATGGGCAGTGCAGTGCTGGGCCTCACTGTGGGGAACGAAGCCACTCGGTTGTTCCAGGCAGAAGTGGGAGAACATTATCGGACCAGTGAACGTGATATCACACATTTTGATTTTGCAAAGGAAAAGACCCCAAAAATGTTAGAAAAATAAGAGCTTTTTGCATTGGGGAGATAGATTTTATGGAAACAAATGACAGGATCTGGCCAAAGTGCAGTTGCTTCTGGGTGAAACTGTAGCAGAACAAGGTGGGGAGGGGGTTGGGGAATCATTTGATTAAAATTGAATTGATGACAGTGTCGGCCCAACATGTTACACCGAAGATAAAATTTAGGAAAACAAACCCAGAGAACCTCAGATGTCGACACAAATTCTGAACAGGATGAAAGGGAAAGAGAAGCTTAAATCTGGTACCAAGTGAGCAGGTCAATAAAGGTCCTGCAAGAATATAGCAAGTGGAGGGCTAAACTTAAACAGTCAGTGGAAGAGCAGAAGGAGGGTTGATAAAACATTAACGGGTAAGACGACCAAGAATCCACAGTCATTTGTTTTTGGTTTATTAAGGGGAAGAGGATAATGCGGGGAAAGAATGGGAGTATTAGAGATTAAGGGGACAGCCTGTTCACAGAGCCAGAGAATATGTTAAACACACCGTACGAATCGGTCTTCAGTTTGGAGAAGCAGTTCATGGAATCAGGGTGCGTGACCGTTTGACTCTTGAGCAAATTGACACAGGAGCTGAGGAAGAATTGCAATTTTATGCAAGATGGAGTGGGGAAGTCACTAGATTAAGGACCACCAAGTCTCACATCAGTGAGAGGGAAACAATTATAGAAAATTCGGAGGACTGTTGAGGCTGCATCATTAAATATCTTCAAGGCTGAGACAGACAGATTTTTATACAAGCGTTACGGGGATATCACAGGAAAGTGGAATGGGGGATTAACGAAATAAATATAACCTGATCGAAGGAAAAGCAGACTCAGTGAGATGATAGACATATTGTTGCCCCTACGTCTAATGGTGTTCTTTTCCAATAAACATGTATTGACAAAAACATCTACCTCTCTAACTATGGAGTAAGACACAGTTTGGAATGCAATCGAGGGATTCAAGGAATTCATAAACGCAATACGAATGGACAGAAAGTACGAGAGGACTGCAATGACATGGATTGCCTGTTAGAGTGAGGATTGCATCGACACAATCACCACTACCAGAAGAAAGACCTCAGCAAGACATCCTCCAAGGCCAAGAGCAGACCTGCACTGGGGAGCAGGTAGTCTGGGGCCAGGTGTCAAGGAGTGCTGAAGGCCTAAACACTACATCACTGTCGTGTCTCCTTCCTTCCCTGACCAAAATTAAATGTGGAGGGGTAGAGAGACATGCCGTTGGTAGCAGAGTAAGCAGGAGGCTTTCACACGAGAGGCTTTGGACAGCTCAGCTCAGCAAAATGTACAGGTAAACTCAAATAAAGTCCTTTTAACTTTATTGTTACAGCAGTCGAGATGGCATTTAGGGCAGTTACACGCTCCATCTTGTGAGATGTGGTAGCCCAGGGAGATTTCCACCGTCCCTGATGGCTACACGTGTGGGCACTGCACCCAGCTTCAGCTCCTGGGAGACCGTGTTAAGGAGCGACGCTGGGTGGCAAGGTGGATCATGGGTTAGCACAGCTACTTCAGAGCACCAGTGACCAGGGTTCAAATCCTGCCTCGGGCAACTGTCTGTGTGGAGTTTGCACATTCTCCCCTTTTCTGCATTGGTTTCCTCTGGGTGCTGCGGTTTCCTCCCAAAGTCCAAAGATGTGCAGTTTAGTCTAATTGGTCATGCTTAATTACCCGGAGTGTTGCGTGTAAGGGAGTGGGTCTGGGTGGGCTGCTCTTCGGTGGGTCGGTGTGAACTTGTTAGACCGAAGCGCCTGTTTACACACTGAAGGTAATCAAATCTAGGATGCACTGAGGGTCATCCGAGATACTGACAAATTCATAGACACGCCCCTAGTTATGTTTCTTTAATGACTGTAATATTCCAGTCCAACGTTCATCGTCCTGAGTTCATTAGCCTTACCTGTCAGTCCTGTTGTATTTAAATGAACACAATTTAATCCAACAGGCGTTCCTTGCTTCCTGTCATGTTTCGGGCAGAGGGTAGATCGGCGACCAACAGGAATGCCAAAGGGAGTAGGCAGGGATTGCATGAATCCCCTGTGGCTATTACCCTCGAAAACAAGTAGACCATTTTGGATTGTTGGGGGCGATGTCCGTTCAGGGGAAAGCAACAGTTGCCAGGTTGGTGCTACTCCCACTGGCTCTTCGGCACAGCGGGAAAGGGCGTTAAAGTTAAGACGGTCGATTGTTAATGGGACAGATCAAAGATTCTCTGGTCGCAAATGGGAATCCAAGATGGTGCGTTACCTCCCAGGTACTAGGGTCCAGCATGTCTCCAAGTGGCTGCAGAACATTCTCAAAGGGGAGGGTGAGCAGAAGAAATCGTTATGCACGTTGGCACAAATGATATCCGTAGAAATAGGGATGAGGTCCTGCAGCGTAATTACAGAGAGCTAGGAGAATCATTTTTAAAAAAAATATCTTGACAGTGATAATCTCCAGAGAGGTACATTAACGTCAGAGACTTGCACTGAAGGGGATTCCAATATCTC
This sequence comes from Hemiscyllium ocellatum, assembly GCF_020745735.1. Classification (NCBI taxonomy): domain Eukaryota; kingdom Metazoa; phylum Chordata; class Chondrichthyes; order Orectolobiformes; family Hemiscylliidae; genus Hemiscyllium; species Hemiscyllium ocellatum. Next base: position 680,676 of record NW_026867802.1, read on the forward strand.
TTGCGGCCAGTTTTGCTCGGGTTACAAGGGAGGGTTTAAACTAGATTGGCAAGTAGTCATATCCTCAAGAGCAGGAGGAAAGTGGAAGGAGATACAGTAATCAGAAATAGTAAGGTTAGGCTGGAAAACGATAGAGCGAAAGTAATGCATTTTGGATTAAATTGCATCTGTTTCAATGCACGAGGGCTGACAGGTAAGGCCAATGAACTCAGGGTGTGGATATGTAGGTGAGACTGGGATATTATAGCCATGACAGAAATATGGCTAAGTGATGGAAAGGACTGACAGCTTAATGAGCTATGGAACAGGTGCTTTAGGTGAGACAGAGATGGTGGAAAGAGGGGAGGGGGAGTTGCATTTCTGATTAAGGGGTACCACATCAGTAATCAGAGATAAAATAAATGATGGATCACCCAATGAGGCTTTGTGGGTGGAGTTAAGAAATAGGAATAGAATGGTGAGGTGTTGGGGTTGTAATATGGGCCCTCAAAGAGTCAACAGGAATGAGAGTAACAAATATGCAGGGAGAGGGGGGAGAGCTGCAGGAGCAATAGCGTTATCATACTAGGGGATTTTAATTTTTCTAATACAGACTGGAACGGCCAGAGCATTAAGGGATCTGATGAGATAGAATCAGTCAAATGCACCAGGAAAGTTTCCTCGAGCAGTATATAGAGTGTCCTACTCGGGAAGGGGCAAAACTCCAACTTTTCTTAGGAAATAGGGCTGGACAGGTGACTGCATTAATAGTGGAGGAGCACTTTGGGACCAGTAACCATAGTTCTATTAGTTTTCATACAGTTATGGAGAGGGACAAACCTGGTCAACAGGTTCATGTTCGAACTTCGGGCTTGGCTCAGTTCTAGGCCGCTGGGATCAAGGGAATCCCTGGAGATATATAAGAGATACAGGAGTTCACTGAAGAAAGAAATCAGTCGGGTGAAAAGGGGGCAAGAAAGAGCCTCGGCTGAGAAGATTAGGACGAATCCAAAAAGGTACTTAAATATATTAAAAGAAAAAGCAATAACTGGAGAGAAAATAGGACCCATCGAAGACCAATGTGGACAAGTATGTGTGGAACTATAAGAGATGGGTGAAATCCTCAACGAATATTTCTACTCTATATTTACCGTGGAGAAAGACCTGATGACTTGAGAACTTGAGGAAGTTAGTGGTGATATCTTAGGGGCAATCGATATCATAGTAGAGGAAATTTGGACGTACTAGAATGTTTGAAAGTGGTTAAATCTCATTGTCCTTACCCGATATATCGAAGAACACCTCAAGTGGCTCCAGAAGAATTTTCGGCGACCCTGGACTATAATGTTGATCATCACTGACCACAATGGATGTCCCGGAAGACTGGAGGATAGCAAATGCCATGCCCTTATTCAAGGAGAACTGCACAAAAAAAAGCCTTGGAACGACAGATCAGTAGGTTGAACATCCGTGGTAGGTAAGTTACTTGAGAAGGTTCTGAGGGATAAGATGTACATGCATTTAGAAAGACAGGCTTTGATTAGGAATAATAAGTGTGGCTTTGTGCGAGGAAGTTTGTGCTTGACAATTTTCTTAATATAATTGGATGAAGTGAGCAGGAAGATTTAATTGGGTCAGTAGACATCGAAACATGTGATGTTGGAAAAGCACAGCAGGTAATGCTGCATTCGAGGGGCAAGAGAATCTATGTTTCGGACATAAGCCCTTTATCAGGAACGTCCAATATGTCGATTCTCCTGTTCTTCTGATGCTGCCTGACCCATCGTGCTTTTCCAGTGCCACACGTTTCGACACTAATCTCCAGAATCTGCAGAGCTCACTTTCTCCAAGATTTAGTCAATATGGATTTCAATTACACCAGAACAGAATGAGGCCTTTCAACCCCTGGGGCCCGATATACAGTTACAGGAGGAGGCCAATAAACCCCTCGGGCCTATAAAACTGTAACCAGATCATGCAGCACCAGTATCCAGTTGCACAGCAACAGGATCAATCTATTCAGTTACTTGAAGTCAGTAACACAGGAAATGGAAGAGGCAGCAAAGTGACTGGACTATGGGGTATACTGGAATAAAACCAGGCTACATAGCCCCTCAGACCTGCCCTTCCATTCAGTAAGACAGGGCAGATCTTCACTCGGCCGCAATTTCTCTTTTATGCCCAATTCTTTGTAGCCCTCGACTCTCTGACGGGTCAAAATCCACTGACACCCACTCGCACCCCCCAAACATTTCAATGATTTGGCCTCCCCAACTGACTGGTCCCAACCGTCACTACTCCCTGAGAGAAGGAAACACTCCCCACACATATACCTTGGCCTATTGACATGGATAGAAGATATGAACACAGCGTAAAGTGACTGGCCCTGATATCATGGCAGTACTTGATTCAGTGAGATATCAAGGAGACGGAACAAAATTGAACTTGATGGGAATCAGTTGTAAACTCCCCACTGGTTGAATCACTCAGAACACAATGGGGTTGGTGGACATCAATCCTCCAGTCCCTGGATATCCCTGTGGGCAATCCTCAGTGGAGCTTCTTCGGCAAAAACATCTTCAGCTGCTTCATCAATGTCTTTCCCTCTGCCATACGATCAGGGGTGGGGATGTTCTGTGAAGATTATACAATGTTCAGAACAATGAGTAACCTCCTAAGGTACTCAGGTATCAAATCAGAACAACATTCAAGCTTGTGCTGCTAATGTCAAGGTAACATTGATCAAAAGCACTGCTGGGCACTAAACATTTCCATGGTTAAAAGAAAGAGGAACTCCTTCAGCAACTCTAGCTGGTTTCACAGTAATATAAGAAAGCCATTCCACCCATCTGATCTGTTGGATAACAAGAGGCGCAATGCGTTCACTCACTCCTGCCTATTACACAAGAGACAATTTTTAAAAAAACAGTAGATGTTGGAATCCAAAATACACACGCAGGAAGCTGGAAGAACAAAATAAGCAAGGCAGCATCAAGACGTTGAGAAGTGAATGCCTTGGATATAACCATTCGTCAGGACTGTGGATGGGAGTAAGGGAGTCTATAGATAAAATGCGGGTGAGGGAGGAGGAGGCAGAGTGGCGAGATGGGAGATAAGTGAACACAGATTAAGGGTATCAGCGGGTTGGTGATGGGATGGCTGAGTCCAGTTGGTAGGTAGCTGGACAATAGCTTGCTCAGAGGAATGGAAGGGAGGGGAGGGTCTGGGAAGGGAGTCAGGGGATTGGAAGGGAGGTTTTTGCAATTGGAGAATTCAATGTTGAGTCCCGGGGGTGTAGGCTACACAGGACACAGATGAGATCTTGTTCTTCCAAATCGTGGTTTGGTTCGTTGTGGCAATGGAGGACGCCAAGGATGGCCATATTGGAAAGGGACTGGAAAAGAGAATTGAAATAGGAGTAATTTAGCTAGGATGACTACTACATTTTAAAACAGACAAAAACTTTATTCATGAAATTACACAATGAAACACAAAGAATGAATAAAGAATCACGACAGAATTCAACCTAATTCAACTAGACTTAATTATGCTGTTCCGAGCATGCACAACTGTCCCAATAATCAAACTGCCAATTAAAACCAGTACAAACGGAACATATACTTCCAGGTTGAAATTGAAGGTCAGAAAAGAGAGAGAGTTTCCACACAGCTCTCAGATGAACTTCCCAGTTCAAAACTCAACTGAAAACTGCTCAGCTCAATTCAGCTCAGCTAGTTCAGCTAAAAGAGCTCACCACTCTCCGTTCATTATACTGGTCACTTATAAAGCATGACCACTTTGGCCTGAAGTCTCATCTGTTTCCATATAAACAAAAGGCCTCTAAAAATCCTTTTCATCTCTGTACCAAACCAGACTGATAGGAGCTTGGCCCCGTTTTATTGTCCCTGCGAAAGAAACAGGGATAGAGTCTCCTTGAGCCAAGGAACAGCTTTTTGACAAATAAGGGACTTGCTTTGTGACATGTCTCCCCCCACTGAAAAAAAAAGAACCATCAATGCTAAAAAATGGCTGCATTTTTAACCTTTGAAATCCAGTTAGTAGTCTCAAAACAGACAGATACACTATGCTAACAGTAAACATTCAAACATGCACAAACGCTTTCAAATTCAGGCCGAGGTACACCCACCACCGAACACCTCCGTATTTCATTCGAGTCTCAATAACTCATCAGCTTTCACGTTTTCGCGACCTTCCACATGCACAATTGTCAGATTGAATGGCTGCAACAAGAAGCTCCATCTAAACAATCTGGCAGTTTTGTCCTTAGTTTTTCCCACAAATGTGTTGTGATCAGTGTATACGATTGTCTCAGATGCATTGCTGGTAATATAAACACAGTTATGGTGTAATGCCAACACGAACTTTAAAGTCTTTTTCTCCACCGTTGAACATTTCTGTTGATGAACGTTCGACTTCCCAAATAATACCCGATGGGCCTTTCTATTCCCCCATCATCCTCCTGTAGGAACACCGGGCCAATACCCACATCACTGGCAACGATAGCCACCTTGTAAGGCTTCGCCTAATCTAGTGTAGTTCTTCTGGGAGCAGTGTTTACACAGCCTTTAGATTGTAAAATGCCTTTTGACAGTCCTCTGTCCACTGAGAGTTCTTGCCCTTGACAATTTGGTGAGTGGAGCTGCCGCACTGCTTAAAGTTTGGCACAAACTTTCGGTAAAATCCAGTCAATCCCATGAACCGTAGTACTGCATATTTCTTTTTGTCGACGGTGTGAAACATTCCCCAACTACTTTCGTTTTCGTATCTCATGGGGCCATTTGTCCATGTTCAATAACGTAACGTGACTTGGGCTTTCTCAAATTCACTTTTAGCTAAGTTTACCACCAAGCCTGCCTTCTGAAGTTAATCGCACAAGTCCGATAAATGCTGTAAATGTTCCTTCCATGAGTGACTAAAAACCACCTGGTCATCAACGTAGACCACACAGTTGAGTAATCAGGCAATGACCTTATTATCGGTCTCTGAAATGTGGCTGGATCGCATTTCATACAAAATGCCACAATTTGAACTGATATAGTCCATTTGGCGTTATGAAAGCCGAAATTGCCTTTGCTTTTTCTGACAGAGGTCCGTGCCAGTAGCCTCTGAGTAAATCCAACGTAGAAATGTAAGTAGCTTCTCCCACTTTTTTGACACAGTTCTCCAAACATGGAATTGGATATGCATCAGTCTTTGTAACGGCATTGACTTTGTGATCGTCCACACATGACCGTTGGGTACCATCTGGCTTTGGTACCATGACTATATGTGAACTCCAGTCACTGTAACTCACTTCGATTATGACATATTGGAGTGTGCGCTCTATCTCCTTCTGAACCTGTGCCAATTTTGGAGAGTCATGCCCATAAGGATGTTGCTTAATCAGAACAGCATCTCCTGTGTCTACATCATGCACAATTATGTTCGTACTTCCCAGTTTATTGCCACATATCTCTCCACAAGATAGTAAAAACTCTTTCAGGTCACGTTTTTTTTCTTGTGTAAGGTAACTCAATAATTTATCCCAATTTTTGACAACTTCCTCATTCTCCAATTTGATTTGAGGAATGTCCAATTCAGAATCCTCTGAACTTGGTTCTTCCTTCTGTGCTGTAATCATTAACACCTTCTCCTCTTGCTTTCCTTCCCTATCAAAATACCTTTTGAGAATATTCGCATGACACACTCCGTGACATCTCATCCTGTCTGGAGTCCGTATCAAATAGTTCACCTCATTCAATTTCTTCCAATTTGATAAGGTACGCCAAAACTTGCTTTTCAAGGTTCAATTGTTACTGGAAATAACACCAATACTTTACTCCCAATTGCAAAATTGCCAATTTATGATTTCTGATCCACTTCCTGTTTCTTTGTATGCTGCAATACTTCTGAATGCTGTCTACCCAACTCTCCAGCTCTGTTTAATCGTTCCCTAAAATTTGACACATCATCCAACTGGATGGTCTCTGAATCCTGACTTATTAACTTTTCCTTAACCAATGTTAATGGTCCTTTTACTTTATGCCCACAAATTAATTTAAATAGACTGAATTTGGTCGATTCATTCTGTGCATCTGTGATCACAAACAGTTCAAAAGAAATTTCCTTATCGCAATCATCTGTATAATCCTGACCATAAAACCTCAACATGGTCTTCAGTGTTTGATGCCATCTCTCTCATGCTCCCTATGATTCCAAAAAGTACGCAGTAAATTTGAATTGCTTTATTCCCAAGTTATCCATCATCTCCTTGAATAGTTCGGATGTGAGGTTTGATCTGTCTGCATCTCTATTGGTAGTCCGTACCTAGTAAAAAAATAATCATTTTCTACAACTCTTTTAGCTGTGATGCTGCATAATGGGTCTGCCCCGGAAATCTAGTCGACACATTCATTATTGTTAATAAATACTTACTTCCACTTATTGTTTGAGGTAGGGGCCTACACAATCTATCAAGACTCTTGCGAAAGGTTCCTCAATGTTGGAATAGGTATTAAAGTTGCAGGTTTATTACTCTCTGTGTGACATGTTTGAGACATCTGGCAAAATTCAACTACATCTTTGTGTAGTCCAGGCCAGTGAAAATATCTTTGTATTCCAGCCTGTAATGTCCTAACCCCGAAATGATCTCCAAGTGGTAGCTCATGTGCCACTCGCAACGCCTCCTTTCTATACCCAACAGGAAAAACAATTTGAAGAATTTCTGTCCACGCCTGATCTGCCACAATGTGCGCTGATCTCCATATCCACATTAAGACATTGTTAAGTAATAACACACAGGAATGCATTCATTCTCTTTCTTGCTAAATGTTTTTTGATATAACTTTAGTAACTCCTCATTTTTCTGCTGCAATTCAATCACCTTAGCAGAGCTAAAATACTTTCATGTTTTCATACTTGCTCCTTCTGTTCCACTTATCTGGTCAAAAAGAAACTTTCGGATAACTCTATGTCAGCTTCCTTATCTCTGCCTTTATCCTGCTTCAACCTGTGCATTTGTGATCTTCTGATAACGTAATCAGGGAAAATTCCTGGATAAACATTCTCCAGGTCTTCAGTTGCCTGCATCTCCACTGGCTTTTCAACTAGAGTAGGCAGCACACCTACCAGTGAATCCGCTATAATATTTGCAAGGACAATTTTATTCCTGGAGCTGAGAGTTAGGGATCCAGTACTCCTACCACACATTCTCCGCTCTTCTCTGGACTCCATCGCCTCACTTTACATAACTGAGCACTTTTTGCCTCACTATGAATTCCTGTTCCCAGCACATTTTCTGGAATAGTCTCTCAAGAGTTCATAAAGCCTCACCCCTCAGCATTACAGACTGAAAATATCCTGTGTCAATTAATATTGGAACCTCCTTACCAATTACTCCTGGCCTACGTGAATAAACTTTACCCTTCCATGTAGATTTTTTTTACGCAGAGTTAACATGTCCACTGATCATCTTGTACACTCTGAGGCAGTTGCCTAACTCCCCCTATGCTTTTTGTTACTAATTCAACGTAACTTCCAGGCTTGTCTTGTTATCCTACAGCTGGATTTCTCCCAGCTCACCAACACTGTGAATTTGTGTGGCCCACTTTATTACAATGAAAACACCATAGTATTTAAACTTCTTTGTCCCTCTCAAGGGTTTTTTTAATTACCGTGGTAAATTATCCTTACATTCTACACTGTGATCCACATTTCCCTTTGTACGTGAGGATATCTCTTTGCTCCACTTTCTGTCCCTCAGAGACCAGAACTGGTTCTGGAAAGCAAATCAAGTTTATGGACCAGTTCATAATCATCAGCCATTTCAGCAGCTAACCTTGCTGTTTGCACTCTCTGCTCTTCCACCTGAGTTTGCACTACTTTGCACTACTAGATTCTTTACGCAGCGGGTTGTGAGTTCATGGAATGCCCTGCCAGTAGCAGTGGTGAACTCTCCCTCTTTATGGTCATTTAAGCAGGCATTGGATAGGCATATGGAAGTTATTGGGCTAGTGTAGGTTAGGTAGGATTTGGTCGGCGCAACATCGAGGGCCGAAGGGCCTGTACTGCGCTGTCTGTTTCTATGTTCTATGTTCTATGTACTTCAGGTAGTGAATTTTTGAATTCCTCCAAATACTAACATCTCTAGGAGCATTATAGCTTTGCCTGAATTTTAAAGCTCTTATCCAACTATCGAAATTAGTCTATTCCTACAAACTCAGTGTAGGTTTGACCAGGGTCCTCATTCGATTGCTGAAAGATTGCCTATGTTGATTTAATGTTTTTTTTTAATCTCTTCAGACTCCCCAGATACCTCCTTTGAAAGGGATGTGAATACCTCACCAGTCCTACCTACAAGTTTCGTTTGGATCAACAAAACCCACATTGCCTCTGGCCACTGCATTTGTTGAGCCAACTTTTCAAATGAGACGAAAAGGTCATCACATTCTTCTCATCAAGTTGAGGCAATGCTTGAACATACACAAACAAATTTTCACTCGGCTTCTGACTACCAGGGGTTGCTCATCCGCACTCTCTTCCTTACTAAGCCCACCCTCAGTCGTTATCTCCAGTGTTTAACATTGACTTCCCTTTTTAAGTGTCAATTTTTGCTATTCAAAAGCTCTCTCTTTCTCTCTCCGCTGCTGCTTTCTCTTTTGCCATTCATTCTTTTTCCTCTCTGTTCTGATGCTTTCTCTTTTCCCCCTTCTTCTGCATTTTATTGAAAGTCAAATGTTTCATTTATGCTGCCCTTTCCTTACGTCTCGCCGCTAACTCAAGATGTTCCATTTGCAACTGAATTCTTCCCATCTGTACAGATTCTGATGGTTTCTCCAGCAAGTTTAATTGACGAGCTACTGCTGTAATTACCTCTCCTTTTCTCACAGAATCAGTCAGTCCCAATTCCAGCTTCTCTGCTAATTCTGGCAAATTGGTCTTATTCACTTTTCGTCAAATATCCAAAGTCACTGCATGCACACCTAGGAAACGTTTGGCGACTGAAATAGCCATTACTATTCGAAGCTTTGTCAACCCAGTCAAACGAATACCAGAACTAAAGGCACTAGCACCTCCCACACGCTGTTGAAAATCCAGCAATGAGCCCCCAGTCTGTTATGGACGAGGCTAGACCACTCGAAACATTCTTAAGCAAGCAGCCAGAGCATAACTTTGCAGTTTGTTTTGGTAATTATCCAATGAAAATTACGCGGAGTGATTTAGCTAGGGTGACTTCTAGATTTTAAATCAGAGAAAAACGTTATTCACAAATTACACAATGAAACACAATGAACAGAATAAAGATCCACTACAAAATTCAACTTATCCAGCTAGACATAATTATGCTGTTCCAAATACACACAATAGTCCCAATAATCAAACTCACATGAAATAACGTCATAATGGAATGCATGTTTCGAGGTTGAAGCTAAATGGCAGAAAAGAGAGAGAGTTTCCACATAACTCCCAGTTGAACTTCCCAGTTCAAGACTCAACTGAAAACTGCTCAGCTCAACTCAATCAGCTTGCTCAGCTAAAAGAGCTGACCACTCCCCGTTCATTATACAAGCCACTTCGAATGCTTGACCACTTTGGCCTGTAGTTTCATCTGTTTACATATAAATAAAAGGACTCTGAAAATCCCTTTCATGTCTGCACCAAACCAGACTGATCATAGCCTGGCCCTGTTTTATTGCTGCTCTGAAAGGACAGAGTCTACTTGAGCCAATGAACAGCTTTTAGCAAAAAGAAGGATTGATTTTGTGACAGAGAAGACAGGCTAGTGTTCTGTATGGAGGTCAGAAGCTGGTGGGAATGGCTAATACTGTCAGAGTGTGGCTGATGACAGATTTGTGAACAACATGACGTCAATGCAAGGTCACACACCACTGTACATCCAGACGTGAGAGTTTATTCAGAACCTGGAGCTCTCTCTCTCAACCAACATGGGGGCTTCATAGAGCTCTGTAAATTATCATAGAGTCATAGAATCCTATAGCACAGAGACAGGCCATTAGCACAAACTGGTTCATGCTGATCAAACTTTCCATCTATGCTAACCCCATTTCCCTGCGCTTGGTCCATATCCTTCTAAACATTTTCTATCTGTATATTTGTCCAAATGTGAAGACACATATCATGGAAAACATGGTATATCTAATGCTATACGTGTTTTATTTTGAAAATAATGAGTGTTGATTCATAACACTCCAGTGTTAATGCAATCACGTTTTTATTCTTTTTGTAGCGTTACAGATTAAACACTCATTTCCTTCACACTCTCCTCATGGTACCATCACTGCAGGGAATTGTCTGGTGAAACTCCATTACACCGTCTCTCTGTAGCAAGGAGATCATTGATTATAAATGAAAGAAAATACTGTCTCAAGTATACTCCACAACTGCAGGACGGTGTCTTCACTCTTATACTTTAATCATTTTGTAATGAACGATACTACTCATTATTGTGCTGATTACTTGCTGAGTCATAGACTCATAGAGATGCACAACATGGAAACAGATTCTTCGGACCGACCCGTCCATGCCGAGCAGATTTCCAATCCAATCTAGTCCCACCTGCCAGTACCCGACTGCTCTGTAGGGATTCTGTTAGTGCCTCATGATCAAGGACATCCAGCTCCTTTTCACCAAGAGCACTTCCCATCATCTCGCCTTCTCATAAATACAAAATGAGAGGATGGCATTTTTTGCCAATCATTTATTTGCCTTATGAAGCAAAGTCACACCAACAACAACATCACTGTTGCCATTGGAGTTGATTGGAGATACTGAGGAGGCGATTATCCAGCTGTATTATCTCTGAGTATGAATCCAGGGAATCAGGTAATGACCCAGACACCGGATCCGAATCCCACAACGGCAAATGTTGGAAATTGAATTCAATAAAATATCAGCAATTAAGAATCAAATGAAACAATGCAACCATTGTCGATTGTCCTACCTCGCACCCTCATGCAAGCAGGAAAGGAAATCTACCTTCTTCAGCTGGTCGGGCTTACATGTAATCCAGACCCACAGCAATGTGGTTAACTCTCAGTTGCTGTTGGAAATGGCCAAGCCAGCCACTCAGTTATATCACACTTCAAAGCCTCAAAGAAATGAAACCGCATGGACCTCAGCATTGACTACTTACAGCCCACAGACTGCAGTGGGTCAGGAAGGTAGCACACCAACACCTTCTCAAGGACAATGAAGAAAGGGAATTAAATACTGGGCCAGCATCGCATTAATACATAAAGAAGATGATCACACTCAGGGAAAAGAGAAAAACAGACATAAATAATGTTAAACAGGAACTTTGACATATACCTTACATGGTCATTGATTATCAGTAATATGGGAACAGGAGAAACATAAGTAAGTTTTAATTTCATTTTTTATTTCATCCCAGCTGATCATCAACAATCTCTTTGCTTCTTTCTCTCTATCTCTCTCTTTCTCCATCTATTCAACTCAGTCCTTCTCCCTTTCATAACAGATGTCGGTGTCACCAACATCGATCACACTATTTCCCAACTGTGTTCAGTTCTGATGTATGGTCATTAGAATCGAATTGCCAATTCTATTTTTCTCTCGGCCCGAGGGGGCTGCCAAATCTGCTCAGTTTGTCTGGCACTTTCTCGTTCTTTATTGTTTCTGATCTGTTGTACGATTCTTTGCTTTATTTAACCTTTAATTTTGTTATTACTTGGAATGTCTGCATCGCTGACAGGGGCAGCATTTTTTGACCTAACCAAATGTCGTTTACTGCGAGGTCATTCTTTCAGGCAGTACAGAACAAAGCACATTGCTGTGGGAATCACATAAATCTTAAGCCAGACCAGATAATAATGCAAGTTCTATTTACAAAGGACATCAGTGAAATAGATAAACGTATGGACAAAATGCTGGAAATGTCATGGTTGTTATTTCCAATTCCTGTCTTTTGTATTTACTTTCTGACACCGTCTGTGGTAGGAGGTGGAATAGCATCTTTCTGTGTAATAACCTGTGCATCTGAATTACATTTCTTCCGACATTACTGCGCTGAGAGAAGTGTTTCTGTCATTAAGTTATTTTAGAGACAAGAACAAAGTTGCGATCGAAATATTTGCAACTGAAAGAGTGCTGAAAGGAGAGGTGTAACCATAAATTCTGAATTTTACCAAAGCATAGATAATGGTTTATTAATCGTCAGCATTGAAGCCAAGATGGTGACTGGCATATAATCGAGCTGGTAGTGGATAGTTTTGTGATGGACAGTATACCGAGACATAAATGAATTTTATTTATTTAAATTCGGTATTGTGAACAGTCTCGTTCTCAGATGTTTGTGAGGGCGGGGGTGTGGGCGGTCTGACATTTGTGGGTAATCAATGGAATTTGCGTTTGAAACTGAAGGCAATAGTTTCTGTCTTTGTCAAATATAGATAACAGAAATAGCAAGAAGTTCACCATGGTTGAAGAGATTAATAAATGGATAGAAATGAAGAAACTTACCAGGAACACCAACAATAGCGAGGATAGGATAGTAACCCGCCTGGATAATCATCAGTGCACCTAATATCCGATATGGAAACCAAGACAGGAAAAATAGACAAGACCCCAGGATAAACTCCTGTCCATTGTTGCAGCATTCCAGTCTAATGTTCTCAGATTCTGATCCATTCATGGATCATTCCAGACTATTCGCAGATGTTTAAATCTCCTTTTTCTGTCTCTGCAGCTGCTGATCCCTTTGAGCGCTGGAGTTAATGCATCTGCTGCTACAATGGCATAAACCATTGCAAGAGGTCCCTTACTAATAGGAGACGGAAAACATCCAGTGACATAGCTAGGATCCATGGAGACTCGCATCACTCACAGTCACTGAACAAACAGCTCCATTTAACCCCTTTCAGTATGGTCCCTTCCAGTTCACAAAAACTACTGGACTGGATTGAATGTTGGCACCGTTGGCTATTGATCACATTTCCCATCACCCATTGCTCTCGTGAAGTTAGTAGTGAGGGAGAATGATGCATGTTTTCTTATCGCAGGCTAGATGATTCTGCTGTGTTGTCCATTTGCAATACTGTAACCGGATGAACCTCGCACCACCACCTCAAAAACCACAACCTACATGCTGTTACCGTGCAGATCTCTCCTCGACTAGAACAGGCACCAGCCAATATGTTTACAGTGGATATATTTGCACTCCAATACATAGGAAATGTGAATTTGTCTGGGCATTTTTTTATTTGGTCTAATAAGACAATTTTGTATCTTCAACATTCAATGTGCTTCAGCACTTTTTAAATATAAACTCACAAACACCTTAACACACTTTATTAAGCACAAGTTTCTTCTATTCCCCTCATGGTAACATCATGCCAGGGTTTAGTCTGGTGAAACCCCTTTGCTGATTAAACCTGTCCACAATACATCTAACAGTCTCTCAACAAAACACGATCATTGGGAAAGATACATTTACTCTGATACTTTAATCATTTTGCATGACCAGCCACATATCATTTACTTCCTGCTGTGTAAAAAATCTATTTGTGACTTATGACCAAGCACATCCAGGTCTGTTTCAACAACAGCATTTCCCAACCTCTCACTATTTAAATGAACATAAACGTGAATGATGATATTTGTTGTTCATATCTGAAATATCTTGCAAAGAGCTATTGGCCAAACACTGATCCTTCTGATACCCCAAAGCCTTCACTCCAGATAATTATACTACTCTCTCCATTCCCTCGATTATCCAACTTTTAATACATTCGGTGTATTCCACCCCTACCTACCCATGGACTCTAACATTCCCCACTCACCTCTTCAACCACGTCAACCGTCTTTTGAAAATTTCAAATACTTCATTTCCACTGGTTCTCAATTGTCGATGTCACAAAGGACAACCTCCACAATATCCAGCAGGTTTATCAAAGATCAAGATCATTTCCCCTTCCTGAATCTAGATTGACTCTTCAATCATGACATTATTTGTCAAGTGTCTAGTTGTTTCATTCTTACAAAAGGTTCCAATGTTTTTCTTACAGCTTACATCAAGCTAACCACTGTTTAGTTTGTTGTTTGCTCTCTCCGTCCTGTTTTAAATATTTACGTTTACATTCGCTGCTTTCCAGTCTGGAGGATCCTTTCCAGAATCTAACCAGCTTGAAGAATAATCAGTATTTGTTCACTAGCTCGACTGCCACTCCTCCATACTCTGGGATGTAGCCCATCAGATGCAGCAATATACCAACCATAAATTCAGTGTGAGATTTGAAAGACATACCTTTTATTAATTCTAATTTCCTGCTGTCCACCATTTTACCAGTCACTCTGTTCCACTGTATTTCTGGAAGTTTCTTTCTGTATCTTCCTCAGGGAGATGGAAACAATATATTGCTCTCAGCGGACAGATGGGTTCTGTCAGCCAGTAAATATATCGGAGGACTGACTCCAGTGATGATGGATATGTTATTCACTCCTGCCTGAAAGTTCCAGAAATAATCCAGTTTAATTCATGGTGAACATCAGCACAGTCCTGTCACTGGGTGCCGCTACACAGTATACTGAAGGAGGGGAAACTGCTCAGTGACCACCTCAATTTTGGTTTCATACCTGATACCTGGTCCAACTTAAACAATTGTCCGCCCAAGAAATCCAAGGAAAGATAATGCACTGTCCTGCACCCCCCTATTTATAGAGCTTCCCTTCTGTGGAGCCTCAATCTCCATTTGTTTACCATGGACCCAGACACTTGTAAATGCAGTGTACAGAGTTGGGTCACCAGACCAGCAGCTGACAATACAAACCCGAGATAAGCATCCACAGAAACTCATGATTTTCCAATGACAGGAACAAGTCAATTCCCCATATGATATGTGCACGCGCTCAGTATTGAAAATTATTTCCACTCCTGAGTTTCTCTTCTGGTTGAGAAAGCCGTTGCATCTCTGCACACTCCCACACTAACAGTTTCTCTCTCAAAGAATCAGTTGACAATGTAACATTACCCTTTCTTACATTTCAGCAACTACAAGGGCAGCACCAGTATTGTTAATGGATTTGATCATCACACTCAGAGGAGAGAGGTACAGGGAACCAATCTCACTTTAAACAGGGACAAATCTAAATGGACGCGATATTCAGGATATGGGAAAACGGGGAAATGTGAGAATAACTTGCCATTTTGTTTTCCTTTCAGTTCATCATCAGCAATCCCTTTGCTCACTTTTTATTTCTTTTCCTCTCTTTTCTGGCCATTTCTCCACCCATTCAATTTAACCTGGCCCAACCCTCTCTCTTCAACCAGCTGCCATACCTGCTGAGATT
>NW_026867802.1:695991-810065 GCF_020745735.1 Hemiscyllium ocellatum
GCTGTGCAGAAATAAACAAAAACATCAGCTTAAGTTCATTTATAGATCAACATTTTTTAACCAATCCCTTTTCCAATAAGTAAGCTGCCATTCAATTGATACCATCAAAGTACACAAACCTCTCATCTCTGCCATTTCTCTGCATTTGCAGATATTGGGTCAGTGACTGCACTTTGTTCAATCAACCTTGGAAGCCTTTTTTTTTACATCCTCCTCATCCACTCACAAGCTGAACACATTTAGTGTTGTCAGCAGACTTGGACCATTGCAATTGAGCCCATCAACACAGAAAAGATATGTGTATGGAAATAGCTGGATGCCAAATCTCGATCCTTGTTATAACCTCCAAGCCTTCCATTCAAAAACATGGTTTTATTCCAACTCACTGTTTCCTGCCAGCTCTCCCATTCTAAAACCATGACCATATATTAGCCCCAGTCCCACAGGATTCGAATTTGCACAAAAGGCTTGGGGCTTTATCAAAAATCTTTCTGAGATTCCAATCGTATTGCGTTGATACCTTCTCCATAATTTTGTTAACACCCACTTTCTCAAATCTGATTCCTATTTCATAAACCTCTATTGACTTTGTCTGTGCCCATTAATTTCAGTCCAATATTTTCTCTAAAACATTTTAGTTGCTAATTTCATTCTATTCCCTTTTTCTCAGCAGACTAAATTTTCCCTAGAATTGGGAGGAAATGTTATTTTTGCTTTTTTTTGTGAAGGCATAACTGAAGTACTTGCCCCATTAATCCGCTATTTCCCTGTCCTCAATTATCTGATAAAGAATGGAAGGAAGCTGCCCCTTCATCTCTTAATTTTGTCATTGACGTATTTTCAGAAGATATTACAAGTTCACTCATATACAGTTTGATAAGATATTCTTCAGAAATCCATCAATTCCTATCTTAAGCTACTGAATGATTGACCTTTCACAGCCATACAATCGCAGAAGCACAGACTCTGCACTGACAGAAATACAGCACGGTCTACATTAGCCCGACTTTCCAACACAAAACTCGTCGCTGTGAATCTTATGGCATTTCAAGTGCACAACCATGTATTTTTTAATGGTTTTGAGGTTACCGTAACAATTCCCCTCTCACGAAGTGCATCCCAGACCCCAACATACTTTGGGTGAAAAACAGTCCCCAAATTCTCACTAAGCCTCAAACCCTTCACTTAAAAAGTGTGTCCCTTTCACTAAAAGGGCCAACTGCTGTCTGTCCACCCCGTCCATGTCCCTCGCAATCTTATCCTCCTGATTCACGTCCCCCTTAGTCTTCTCTGCTCCAAACTAAACAACCCGAGCTTATCCTGCCTCTCTCCAAAGCTGATATGCTCCATCCAAGGAAACATCCTGGTGAATCGCCTCTACACCCTCTCCAGTGCAATCACATTCTTCCTGTAATGTAGCTCCCAGAACTACACACAGTATTCCATCATGGCTAACGAAAGTTCCGCATAGCTCTTATAATCTATGTTTCGATGTGTGAAGGCTGCGTTTACGCTCCCGTATGCTTTCTGAAATTGTGTGTTACCCTGTCCAGCCACAGTTAGGGATATGTGGAGAAGCACTCACTGAGCTTCCTCTTGTTCTGCCATTCATTTAGTCCTCCGCTGCCTGGTTCCTTCTTCCAAAGTGCATCACCTCATATTTATCAGGGTTACATTCCATCTGCCATTGATGTGACCATCTGACCATTTCATCTGTATCTTCCTGTAACATAAAGCCTTCCTCCTCACTGCCAACCACCCGGCTAATCTTTGTATCAAACACAAACTTACTTATGGCACCCCCCCACCCCTCGTCCATATTCACAGCTGCATCCTTTATGATAAGGTTTAAAATCAGGAAACACCAGCTTATAGTCCAACAGGTTTATTTGGAGGCACGAACTTTCGAGGCGCTGCTTCTTCATCAGGTGGTTGTGCGCTTTGATGAAGCACTTCGAAAGCTAGTGCCACCGAATAAACCTTTGGACTATAACCTGGTGTTATGCAATTTTTAGCTTTGACCACCCCAGTCCAACACCAACACCTCCGAATCATACATATTAAGAGACACAGCACTGATCCCCGTGGTACTCCTTTGGACACTAGCCTCCAATTGCACAAACAGCCTCCTACCACCACCGTCTGTCTCCTACCACTAAAGTTGATTTGGATGCGACTTGGAAAGTCACTAATGAGTCCTACCTGTTCCCTGGTTATTCTGTTCCGCTGGACACACTTGGAGAATATCTGGAGATTCTCCTAATCTTGCCTGCCGGTAGGTTTCCATGCCCCTGTGTTAATTAGTCCCCTCCAAGTGAAGAATTTCCACCATATTGCAGTCTTAACTGGCCTGTCCCAGATCCTGCCATAATTTGCCTTGGATGTGGAATAGACAGCGAGGGAAGCATTCTGTTAATTTCCAACTTGTCAGATGTTTTGTGAATTTTCTAAATTTCACTGTGACCCACCCCTCACTTTTGAAACTCTAGAGAACACAGGCCGAGTTTCCTCATTAGGCAATCTCACCATCTGAGGGATTTATCTGGAGAATTTCCACTGCACTTCCTCTGTGGTCAGTATATTCTTTCTGAGATTCGGTCACAAAAACTGTACACAATACTCCAGGTACAGTCCCATCAACACACTGAGAAACTGCTTCAACATGTCTTTATATCAATGTTCTGATTCTCTTAAATGAAGTTGATACAAACTTTAAATTTCCACTTAGGTATATTCCTCCAAATAACCTTTACATTGATTGCATTTACGAATTCACTAAGATCTTTTAGAAACCCTTCCGAAAATCCAATATATGCCACTTTGCTGCTTCCCTTTTATCTATGCTGTAAGAAACAACTTCAAACAATTCCAAAGTTTATCAAGTATGATTTCTCTAACAGAAATGCATGCTGATTCTCTCCATTGTAGCTGATAATTTCTAAATAGCAAAAATATCATCCTGTGTAATAGATTCCAAAAGTTTCACTACAAATGTCAAGTTAATTGGTCTGCAGTTCTTCACACTATGTATGTTACCCTTTGTAGCTGTTTGGATTCCTTCCATTCATCTATAGTGCTTGAGTCACGTTTATCCACAATAGTTTCCAGTCTCTGCAGAATGTACAGGAAAATAAAACACAGTCATCGACAGTGCAATTAATACTACTATTGGTGATTTATTTCTGACGTTTTGATAGGACGTACATCTGTTTCATCAGACTTAGCAATGTTCAATCCTGCTCCATTGTTCAAGTACTACCTTGTTACTGATATGAATTGACTTTATGTCTTTAGCTCCAGGAGTCCGATATGATCACTTGGTATTACTAGGAGATTTTCTGGAAGACATGAAGACAGATGCAAAGTGACTGGTTGTTTTCTTGGCCATTTCCCTGTTCTCCAAAATGACCTCTCCTCTCCCGATTACAAATTTTCACGTTTGGTCGTGCTTTTATTTTGTTTCCTTTGAAATATAGATCGTAGATTGATGCAGTCTTTGTGTTCCTGTTCGTTAGCAGGTATGTTCTCTTTTTGATTTCCTTTTCAGTTTCATGGCCTTTTTTCGCATCGTTAATTTCTGAGAGTTCTCAGGTTTCCACAACAGTTGGAATTCTTCTGAAGTTTCTTCCTATGATTAACATATTTTCTAATTTGTTATGTTAACCATCATTGAGTCACTTTCTCACTCTTTGGTGTTTGTACTTGAAATAAATAGACGTATGAACATAGAACATAGAACATAGAAAAATACAGCGCAGTACAGGCCCTTCGGCCCTCGATGTTGCGCCGACCAAATCCTACCTAACCTACACTAGCCCAATAACTTCCATATGCCTATCCAATGCCCGCTTAAATGACCATAAAGAGGGAGAGATCACCACTGCTACTGGCAGGGCATTCCATGAACTCACAACCGCTGCGTAAAGAATCTACCCCTAACATCTGTCCTATACCTACCACCCCTTAATTTAAAGCTGTGTCCCCTAGTAACAGCTGACTCCATTAGCGGAAAAAGGTTCTCAGTGTCTACCCTATCTAAACCCCTCATCATCTTATAAACCTCTATCAAATCTCCCCTAAACCTTCTTTTCTCCAATGAGAACAGCCCCAAGTGCCTCAGCCTTTCCTCATAAGATCTTCCTACCATGCCAGGCAACATCCTGGTAAACCTCCTCTGCACTCGTTCAATGCCTCCACATCCTTCCTATAGTATGGCGACCAAAACTGCACACAATACTCCAGATGAGGCCGCACCATTGTCTTATACAACTGCAACATGACCTCAGGACTCCGGAACTCAATTCCTCTACCAATAAAGCCCAGTACACCATATGCCTTCCTCACAGCACTATTTACCTGGGTGGCAACTTTCAGAGATATGTGTACATGGACACCAAGATCCCTCTGCTCATCCACACTACCAAGTAGCCTACCATTAGCCCAGTAATCCATCTTCTTGTTACTCCTAACAAAGTGAATCACTTCACACTTAGCTACATTGAATTCCATCTGCCACCTTTCTGCCCAGCTCTGCAACCTATCTATATCCCGCTGTAACCTGCCACATCCTTCTTCACTGTCCACAACTCCACCGACCTTTGTGTCATCCGCAAACTTGCTCACCCAGCTTTCAAGCCCCTCCTCTAGATCATTTATAAAGATGACAAACATTGGTATGTTCCAGACTTTGCATTATTTCTAAAAAAAACTCCTGGTCCTGAACAGTTATATTCAGGAACACCACAGGAGGATAGCAGGGGATAGAGAAGAAATTGCAGGAGCACTGCTTGGCTCTTTTCTATCATCGCAGGCCAACGAGTAAGGTCCTGGACGACTGGAGCGTAGCGAATGCTGAGCCCGTATTCAAGAAATGCTGCAAAGATAAACCTGGGAACTCCAAGACCAGTCATCCTAAAAGCTAGTGGGTAGGTTATTTTAGAATTGAATATACATGCATTTGGAAAGACAGGGTGTGGTTCGGAGTAAGATTAGAATGATGCTGGAAAAGCCGAGCAGGTCAGGCAGCATCCGAGGAGCAGGAAAATTGATGTTTCGGGCAAAAGCTCTTCATCAAATTCGGCACGGGAGTTTGTGCAAGGGAGATCATGACTCACAATTTTGTTGGAGTTCTTTGGTAAAGTGACCAGCAACATTTAGGAGGTCAGGGTGGTATATGTAGTCTAGATGGATTCCAATCAAGCCTTCCATAAGGTTTCACCTGGTATGCCGCTCTGGAAGGTTCGATCACATGGAATTGAAGGGGAGCTGGCAATTTAGGTACAACATTGCCTTGATGGTCGGAAGGAGAGATTAATAATGGAAACATGCTGGTCAGACTGGAGGCCTGTGAATAGTGAAATGCCTCAGGGGTTGATGCTGGGACCACTACATATTACATATATCTATAATTTACAAGAAAATGTACAGGCATGATTTGTAAGTTTGAAGATGGCACTAAAACAAGCGGCATCATGGAGAGTGAGGAAGGTTATCAGAAATTTCAGAAATTACAGCAGTATCTTGATCAGCTGGAGAAGTGGCTGAGAAATGGCAAATGGATTTTAATATTGATCAGTGCAAGTTCTTGCATTTTAGAAAGTCAAATCATGGTTGGAGTTTCATGGTGAATGGTTGGGTCCTAACGGGTGTAATGGGTCAGAGGGATCTTGGAATTCAGGTGCATGGTTCTCTGAAAGTTGATTCCGAGGTAGACAGTGAATTGAGCTTTTGGCACACTGGCCTTAATCGGTTTATATCACTGAGCATTGAAATTTGGGAGTTATGTTGCAGTTATACAGGATGCTGGTGAGGCCATATTGGCAGTGTTATGTTCAGTTTTGTTAACTTTGCTATAGGAAGGATGTTATTAAACTGGAAAGAGTGCAGAAAAAATTACAAGGATGTTGCCAAGGTCTCAATAGTCTGAGTTATAGAAAGAGGTTGGACAAGCTAGGACTTTTTACTTTTGTGTGCATGAGACTGAGGGGGGAATCATATTGAGGTTTATAAGATCATGTCAGGCATGGATAGAGTGAATGCACACAATCTTTTTTTCCTAGAGTTTGGTAATCACAGACTAGAGGGCATCAGTGTAAGGTCAGAGGGGGCAGAATAAAAGGGAACATGTGGAACAACTTTTTAACACAGGGGCTGTTATGCATATGGAATGAGAAGTGGTTGAGGTGGATACGTTAACAAAATTTAAAAGGTATTTGAACAAATACATGGATAGGAAAGGATTAGAAGGATACAGGGCAATGGCAGGGAAATGGGGTTAGCGTGGATGGATACTTGGGTCGGAATGGACCAGTTTGGGATGATGGGCCTGTCTCCGTGCTGTCGGACTCTATGGCTCTAACAACCATTGCTTGTCTCCCACTGAATGTTATATTGTACTTTCCAAATTCACTGAAGATGTCTTGACACTCTAGCCTTCAGTCTTCCATGATGTTTGACTAGAATATTTAAGCATTCTATATTGTATACAGACACCTTGTAAAATGCATCTTATAAATGCCATTATCCCTTAAAAGCTGCTTCAGACCAAGGTTAATAATTCATCATTCTGACCATACAACATCAAATCCAAAATAACCTGCTCTCTACTTTGCTTCACAACATACTCTTCAACCCACCTCATATACACTTGCAGAACTTGTTTTTCACTGCTTCAGCTGTCATAGTTAACGCAGCTTAGATACAACTTGAGACCATTCAATAAGACTGCGGTATCCACAAAACTTGCTTATCTAATTTCCAGAGCACATGATGCTCAGATTTTCTGCTACCGTTTTGGTTTCAATATATAACACACCAATATTAGCTTCTCCTTGCTGTCTGTAAACTCTACCTAAACTGATTCTCTGGAAGCTGAGGGACAGGTCTGTGTCGTTATTAGTGACCGTCTTGGACAAGACATTCAGGGATGCTCACGTCGACGCTGAGATGATCTGAAGAAATGTCCCACAATACTGGACAAGCAACAATATCTTCCTCGCTCTGTTAGGATAAGAGTTACCATATACTCTCTGCTCCCTCACACTCACTGTATATCTGTTATAGCACCTAACACCGAACAAGGTTCATGCTCTGTCTCCAAATAAGGCTCAAGCACTCCCACTCTCACTCTTGAATTCAGCAACTAATCATACTATATGGATTCAAAACTGTCGACTGACTCATTCCAGACACCTCACAACTCCCCCTACCTACACCAGCACATACAGCCGTGTCACCCATTCCCAGTCCCACTCCATCCCTTTCTCCCATTCGAGGAGAAACAGCCTGAATAGGATAGAAAGGGCCAAGCCGCTTAGTGGAGTGCCCAATATCTGTTACCTCACTCCCCTCCCCCCACTCCATGTGGGGAGAACTCTTGAAGAGCTGGAGCGGACCTGGACGCCTCGTGTGGAGAATCTGAAACATCCATGTCCTACTGACCAGGTAAGGATCAATGTTCAGTGAAAGACGATTCTCAAACTAAACCCACTGGCAGTTCCAACAACAGTCCTTATACTTCCAAAAAAAAAACACACGCAGATACCTCCCTGCACAGAGAAGCAGACACAGAAATACATAGGTGAACACACACAATACTTACCAGGAGATAGTATACATACACTTAAAAACACACAAATACATATGCAGTCACATACAAGTGGACATAAATACAGATGGAAACACTGGCTGAAACACAGACAGACTGATGTAGACACGCAAACTCACAGATAATAAGCACATGGACACACACACACACACACACACACACACACACACACACACACACAAACAGAGGCACACACACACACGCACAAATACTCACTCACATACAGATACACAGAGGCACAGACACTAGTGTCATTAAGACACAATTGATTTGTAAGGGGATCAAGGATTCTAAGTAGAAGGCAGAAGAATGTGGTTGAGGAACATATAAGAAATTATTGAACGGACGTTCCGAATCAATAAACTGAATGGCCTCAATCTGATCATTTCCTTAATGCTCCTGCGGTATTATGCTATCAGGTCTTCTCTTCCTGAGACAGCAGCAGAGGCTGGGTGCGATATATATTTGAATGGAAAGGGTCAGTGGGAATGTGGGATAGGATTGGATTCCGGAATGGATTATGTTCCAAATTATTCCTAATTATTCTCTCCTTATGTCTGAAAAGAGGTGGTGATTTGATGTTCAATTAACACAGTTTGAAAATAACAATCCCACAATGAAATAAGGACGTCCCTTTTCCGTTAGTGTTGTGTTACCTGTGTTGTCCTCATCCCCAGGGAGCAGTGAAGACTCGGTTATTAAAGATATTCAAGGCTGAGCTCGACTGATCTTTACTGGACAGAAGGGTCAGTGTTTATTGGGAACACACAGGAAATGGATGATCAGACACACTCAGATCAGCCATGAACATTCTGAATGGAGAAGCCAATGGGCAAACTTCTGCCCCTATCCCATGTATTGTTACCTCAATCCACTTCTCGATGCTGTTACAGGGTTGGGGACCACTCTATTCTGTCAGACAGTATCGTTACAATGACACAGGAGGGGTCCATTCCGCCCCTCTAAGGAATTACACAGGATTATAGAATTAATTCAGCTCATTCACTACACTACACAGTCCAGGAGGAGACCATTCAACCCACCTGAGTTGCTACACAGAAATAGGGAAGCTGCCCCTACAGGAAATAGGAAGTAGAGATAAATGTTTATTTTCAAGCTGCAAAGCTTTAACTGATGGAGTGCCTCAGGGATCACTGTGGGGTCATCAATGATCAACAATCTGTATCAAAGATCTGGAGGAAGGGGAGGGAATGGCTTGGAGCTCAATTAGCTCGTACACCAAGATGGTCATTCAATGTGTCGTCAAATGGAGTTAGTCAGTCTGCAATGTGAGACAGGCAGGGAAGGTGAGTGAGCAAACCTTCAGCAGAAGGAACACACGGTAAGTTGTCTATTTGGCATGAAGGTTGAAACAATGGTAAACAATTTAAATGGAGAGAGATTGCCGAACTCTGTGATACAGGAGGTTTCCATGTTCTTGCGACATGAATCATATGAAGTCAGATGCAGCAAGTGATTTGGAAGGTAAGTGGAATGATGCTGTTTTTGGCAAAAGGTATCAAGTTTAATTACAGGAATGTTTTACTGCATCTGTACAGGGCATTGCTGAGACCACACCTGATGTACTGTGTGCAGGATTGATCCCCTAACACTAAAATAAAAATATATAATTATTTTCGAAGATTTTCAAAGAGGTTTCCCTTTACACATTCCTGGAATGCCTTTTGTTATGGGGGATTATCAGTTTTGATCATAGCTGAGAAATAGTATTGAACCATCCATGACTTTCTGGAAAGTGTATCAGCTGGATGCATATTATCTCCTGTCAGGGAGACTAAAGCTAGAGAACAAACTTTAAGAAAAAGATGCATTGATATTAACACACAGACTATGAAGACACCTACCAATATTTACAAATTACACAGACACATGTAAGCATGTCAGCAAATTATAAAGTGGGGACATTTTTTGCGATTGGAAGGAATTGTGTACAACAAGAGCAATGACGCACCTGCATATAATCCATAATCAGGTTTTCCAGAGACTGCTCCAGGAGATCGCACATGGTCCAGTTTGGTGTTCAGTGACAAAATTGTATGTTCCAACACAGAGAGGGAGAAAAATGTTCCCTGTCTGAGAAGGAGCAGCCGATTGACCCTTCTCTCTTACTTTGTTCCACCAGATATCAAAGTGTGAGACAATAAAATTCTTGCGTCATCTTTACCACTTGTGAAGGATTCCTGGTGAGGATTCATTGAAATCTCTCCACTGCCAGAAATGAAGGGAATTCAGCCAAATTCCACTGTTCCAGAAAGAAATCCCACGACCAGTAGCTTTTGTGAGCAGAATAACTTCAAAGGTAGAATAACATTGTGGGGCACTCCATCATTTTACCATTTGTTATGAGTTTAACTTTCTGTGCCTCACATTTTTCAAGAATATGGCCTACTCTGAGACCTAAATCATTGGCCACCTCACTAAACTGATTGCATTTAAGATGGGTGTAATCAGTGGAGGAGTTGGACTGGAAAAGAACATAGTGACCCTTCAACATTTGTTGGAACACAAATGAGAATTTCAAAAAGGGCTGTTCAAAAGGAAATTCCCTTCCCCAGAGGATTGTGGTGCCTGGATGTTTGCATTTATTCAAATTTGTTTTGGTATGTCGTAAAATGGTATACGGACAGAAATGCGCTGCTTTGAGCAAAAGCACATGAAGCGGTGACAAAGTATTTAATAGCCCACTCCTGCTGCTCAGTCCTGTGTTGCTATGATCTATTCAACCCCTCACATCTCCTGCAAGGAACAGATGGAGGCTACTTGCTCCAAATACCTGGTCAACAGTAATACAGAATCTCATTCAGTCCCTCAAGACTGTCACACATGGTTTGGTGTTGGTTGGAAAATGTTATTTGTTTCCACAGATGCTTCTGGTCTCTTTACAGAGTGTTTCCTCTCCGCAACTTGTGGTTCATTTGTTGGTGATATCATAGACCCAGATTCACCGTGAATACAGTCCCCATACTTCAACCAGTGATAACTCACACAATACTTTACTCTCTCTGTTTGCAACATTCAATAAAAGAACATTCAGGAAAATTACAGCCATTAACTTTGCAATTACTGATTATGAGGACAAAAGGAACAGCATCAGGTAATTTGGATGATCAAGCCATTGCATAACATCATGGCTGATCTACTGTTGACAGTAACTCCTCTTTAATGCCCAATTCTTCACCCCTTAGCTCTCTGACAGGTCAAAAATCCATCTATGTCTTCCTTAAATGCTTTCAGAGATAAAGCTCCCCTAACTCTCTCGCCCAGATAATTCCTGACAGGGATTACCTTCGGTGAGAGGAAAGCCCTCCCTTTTCATACACCAACACCTGTTGATATGGACAAGAGGCGAACACAGGGGCTCAGGAAAGAGCGAATGGCTTTGATACCACGGCAGTATTTGTCTGAGGATGGCATCGGGACCACCTACTTATTTGATCTGAATGTGGATCAGGTGTAACCTTTCCACTGGCCGGGGTCTTTCAGAACACAAATAAAGAGGTTTGGGGTCAGTTGCCAACAATCTTCTCAGTCCCAGGACATCTTTGCAGGAGATCCTCGGGTTAGCCCCCTCAGCACAAACATCTTCAGCTGCTCCATCAATGTATTTTCCCATCATAAGATCTGAAGCAGTTATGATGACTGAAGATCACAGAATGTTCAGAACATTTTGTCCCCCATCAGCTCCTGAATCCTCTGTGTCCATGTGCAGCAAGACCCGGACAGCATTCCGGTTTGTGCTGTTAAAGTGTCGGTAACATTTATGTAACAGTACGGCCAGACACTGCACCTTTCCACAGTTATAAGAGGAGCTCATTCAGCATCTCCAGCTGGTTGCACACGGGTATGAGCTAGCATTCAGGAACAGGAAGAGTGACACCACATTCAATACTTCTGCCTGTTAGACAGGAAGGAAAGTGGTCTGTTCAGTGCGTCGAGCTGTTAAACAGGAACAGGCAGAGCCCAATCAGACCCTTAACCCTGTTCCATGGGACCAGGAGGTGTCTATTCATCCCTACGAGGCAGTTATACGGAACATGAGGGGGTCATTGATGTTCCAACATGACAAGCCAATGAAAACGAGACTGCACTGATAGAGGACTCCATGATGTTAATCATGGTTCCATTGTTTGTTGAACGTGTGTTGCTTTAACATAGTTTGCTGGCAGTGAGGAGGGAAGACAAATGATTTGTGCTAAGTCTCAAGGAGGCATCTTCCATCGCCGAGAAGACACACCCATGTTCTCCATGGAGATCAGAATCTGGTGGGAATAGTTAACTGTTTTAGCATGAAGGTATTGTGGCTGCTGTAGGGATTGCGGATAACGAGACTTTTAGTGCAGGACCATAGACCAAATCCACTGTATTAATGTGGGGAGAGTTTATTCAAAGACTGGCCCGCTGTCTTTCTCATGCGACATGGGGATTGGGTGTGGAGTGAGGGGAATATTCTCAGAGGCTCTTAAACTATCGACAATCATGTAACCCGAGTAAAAAAGAAGCCATGGAATATTTCACCGTATCAGTGTCCATTTAGAACATCGTGAGTGACTGTCCCTCCCCCTCAAATTTCAATGCAATCACCTCTCATTCTGTCACAACGCCAGAGATTAATCTTCACTGTCTCCTCATGGTACCATAATCCCAGGGATTAGTCTGGAGAAGCTCCATTGCACTCTCTCTGTGGCAAGGCGATCATTCCTTATGAAGGAGAGAAAGTCTGTCCACAGTGTCACAAATACTGCCTCAACAACACTCTCAGCGATGATCACAATAACTCTTTTTCCTCTTAGACATCTCCGTTTCTTTCCTGTGGCATAAAAAAAGATTTTCCTTCTCTCTATAATGCTGGAAAGAGATAACACTTTTATAACAAAGGTACTGTTGCTGCTGTCGGGATTATGGATAACATGGCGTTCATGGCAGGATCACGCACCAATTGAACTGTATTAACGTTGGGAGAATTTATTCAAAAGCCTGAAACCACCCCCCCCACCCCTCTCTCTCTCCTCTCTTTCTCTCTCTGTCTCAGTTGAAATAGGGAGTGGGGGTGGTTGGGTCGAACGTTCTCAGAGGCTCTTAAAATATCGAAATCATGTAATCTGAGTGAAAAAAAACAATGGAACTTATCACTGTATCAGTGTCTGTTTAGAACATCATGGGTGATTGTCCATCCCCCTTAAGGTTCAATGCAACCACCTCTTATTCTCTCACTGAGTTTCACTCACTGTTCATGGTGTCATCATCCCAGGGATTAGTCTGGTGAAACTTTAGATAAAGACTATCCACAGTACCCAAAATACTGTCTCAACAACACTCTCAGGGATTGTCAAAAACATCTTTTCTCTCATTTAGACATCGCCATTTATTTCATGTGCCACAAAAAGCCATTCCTTCTCCATGCACAACGACTGACATGGAATTTATAAATGCCTTAGATCTGTACTTCAGCATCAATAAAGCCAGCACCAGAGATTCCTATGGAGATGTGCATCACTCTCGGGGAGAATTTCAATGAGATTGAATACACCTAAAATAGGGGATGATCACGTACCTGAATGGAAATGAGATGTAGCAATACAGAAAACAGGCAGAGAAAGGGAGCTATCTTTACCTTTATTCTTCTCTCACAGGATGTATGAAGCCCTGGTCAGGGCAGCATGTTATGCAGATCTTGAACTGAGTGGCTGGTTCAACTGTTCCACAGTACTGGAAAGAGTAAAACGCATAGCTTTGGGTTTGTAGTGTCACAACACAGGATAAATCTTCCTGTTTAATTAAAACCAGCAACAGAGAAAAGATTTATCCCATGCAGTAATCTGTGATAATTCTAGAGTCCAAATTTATTTAAAGTAAAATATAACAACTTTATTTCTTAAAGTATAACAGAGAATAATAAACGAACGACTATTTACAACTTCTTCCTCTAACCTGTCTTTGATCATTCCCCTCCACAATACTAGGTCGACAAGACTCCTAATTAAGATATACAAAACAAAACTGCTTATCTCAAAACCAGGAAGCTTTTGGTTCTTCTCCATTTTCCTGTCTTCTTTTCTTCTTGGGGACTCTGCTTCACCAGTTAAAGGTACTTATAGGAAAGCTATGTTACAGGCAGTCTTTGTATGCTGGTAGCTTGGCCGTTCTTCTCTCAATTTTTCAATTTTCCATGGTCTTGTACCACCAAACTATTGGATGGTATCATTGGCTGTTAAGATTGTCAATATAATAAATTAAAACTTGGTTGGAGGTGGATATTTTGGAGTATAATTTAAAATGTTTTGCTGAATTTGTTTCGAGACAATGAGCTAATCGGGTTGTTCGACCAAACGTTACATTATATGTATTTTTCAGAACTCTTGATGCTGTCAGGTCGTTATTGTTGGCTTTTAATTCTCTAAAAGGTACAGTACACCCACGTGTTCATCACAGAAGTCGCACGGAAACCTGAGGAGGGAATCATGACACATTGACTTCCTTAAAGGTCTTGAGGCAAGCAGATTGGTTTTTATAACAAACGATAATGGTTGCATTTAAACTCCCCAATTTCCTGCATGAGATATCAACAGACCATTATTCTGTGGCTCTAGATTATGAGTCAATGGCTTGACCACTATAAACTGTTTTCCCTGATGTGCAGAGAACAAGTTAAACATTCTCAACAGCAATTATTTAGTGACGGACATGGTTACTAGGAACGTGAAACTGTTGCATCCGGATTGAACAAAGGCACAAATGGTTTATTCAGATATTGCACTGAGACTGAGGACGAGACTGGGATATCATGACGGTGGTATTGGACAGGATTGGTGAGTGGGGAGGACATGGAGATGTAAACCTGTGAAGGACAAAATGGATTATGGAGTTTGAGAAGAGTCTGGTTCCTTCTCGCATATCAGTGAGTAATTTATAAATCGTAGTTTGATTGTTATAATATATAAGTAAATGAATTTTTGTTTGGAACTGAAGATATTGACTTGCACTTTCCAAAATGTACATATCATGAGCCGAAATTCAGTTCAACCCAGTTGAGTAGACAAATATAATGACTTACCAGGAACACCAACTATCGCGAGAATGGGATAGTAACCACCTTGAATAATCCAAAGGATATCCTGGATCCGATATGCTAATGATATCCAAGGCTGAGAAAGCCAGTAAAGACCCTCGTATAAACTCCTGTCCATTGTTTGAACATTCCAGTCTAATGTTCTCAGATTCGGATCCATTGTTTGAACATTCCAGTCTAATGTTCTTCGGATCCAGATTCAGGATCCATTGTTGGAACATTCTTATACATTGTCCTCAGATTATGAACTATTATTGTAAAGTTCTGTCTAATGTTCTCAGATTCTGATTTCTCCTCTCCGTCTCTCTCGAGCTGCTGATCCCTGTTAGTGCTGTAAGTGATGCTCCTACTCACACTATGGGATAGCACATTGAACAGAGCCCATTTATTTTTCAACGATGGAAACTCTCCACTGGGATAATTAGGATCCACGGAGATTTACATTAATCACAGTCACTGAACAAATAACTCAATTTAACCTCTTTGAGTTCAATATTGATTTTATTAAAATTTAAAAGAACGTTTAAAATTTACTCATTTATTTTGGGATATGTGGGGGTGGCGGAGAGAAGGAATATTGGAGATGGTAGATTGATTGCGTGTAATCATTCAATCTGCCTTGGATATGGGAGTAATGTCAAAGGATTGTCAGAATATAAACAAGTTTCTCCGTTTATAAATGGAAACATACAGTCTGTAACTACTGATCAGTGATTATAATATCAGTAAAATATGGAGAGAACTTTTCTAGTCCATAATCTGACAGGCAAATGTGCCTTCGACAACATGAAGTATAACAGACAAATGGCATCGATGTGTTAGCAGAGAATATGATATGACACACAATTCAGATGGTTAGTCGAGGATCAGAGAGGGCATGTGAGTGTCATGCTGTTAATGTTGTCGATGTCAATCAACTGTGATTAAGTACCATGCATTGGTTTTCAATTTCAGTGTGATTATGTTATTGGGGACATGGCTGCAGAGACTGGAGGGAGGGAACATGATATTTCCCAGTCATCAGTATTGGGATGTTACTCTTTATAAATCATAAGAAAATCAAATTCTGGGATACATCTCCAATGAGGAGTGAGGAGATCCAATATTAACCATACGACCAGAATACATTGGAGCAGAAATTTGGCCATTCAGCCCATTGAGCCTGCTCCGCCATTCAATGATGCTGTTAAGCTTCTCAACACCATTCTTCCACTTTCTATCTGTAACCCTTCATCCCCTTTACAATCAAGAAACTATCTTACTCTTAAATATACTCAATGACCTGGCCTCGACAGCCTTCTGTAGCAGTGAATTCCCTAGATTCACCACTCTCTGGCTGAAGAGGTTCATCTTTATCTGTGTTTGAAAAGGTCTTCTCTTTACACTGTGCCCTCAGATGTTCTTCATATATTCAGCTTTTCATGCCTGGGACCACTTTTGTGAATCTTATCGGAAAATGCTCCAGGGCTAGTACATCCTTCCTGAGATATGGGACCCAAAACTGTGCTCAATAATCCAAATGTAGCCTGACAAAACCTTATAAAGCCTCAGAAGTACATCCCTGCATTTATATTCAAGCCTTCTTGAAATAAATGGGATCATTTTATTTGCCTTCCCAACTGCTGATAACCTGCAGGTTTACCTTTCAAGATCCTTGGACTACCACCCCACCCCACCCCCACCCCCGAGTCTTCTGAACTAGCTCGCTATTTAGAAAATAGTCCATGCCTTTATTTTTCCTGGCAAACTGCATGACCTCACACTTGCCCACGCTATACTCCACCTGCCACTTTTTTGCTCACTCCCCTAACCTGTGCAAATCCTTCAGCAGGAGAAAGTGAGGACTGCAGATGCTGGAGATCAGAGTCAAAAAGTGTGGTGCTAGAAAAGCACAGCCAGTCAGACGGACTCTGAGGAACACGATATTCGACGTTTCAGACATAAATCCTTTATCGGGAATGAAGTGGGTGGGCGGGAAGGGATTGAGAGATGAATGGGAGGGGCTGGGAGGAAGGTAGCTTGGAAGACGATGTCTAAATGGAGGTGAGTGATGAGAGTGGAAGGTGGAGTGGATAGATGGGAAGGAAGATAGACAGGTAGGACAGTTCAACAGGCGGTGTTCAGTTGGAGGGTTAGATCTGGGATAAGGTGGAGGGAGAGGAGATGAGGAAACTGGTGACATTGCGCTGGATACCATGTGGTTGAAGGGTTCCAAGTTGGAAGACGACGCGCTCTTCATCCAGACGTCTGGTGGCTAGAATGAAGTGGAGGAAGCCAAGAACTTGCATGTCCTTGGAGGTGTGGTGGGAGAGGCGAAGTATTCAGCCACAGGGAAGTGGGGTTGTTGGGTATGTGACGGAGAGTGTTCCCTGAACCGTTCTGCAAGTTGACGCCCTGTCTCCCCAGTGTAGAGGAGACCAGGAGCAATGGACAGAGTAGATGAGGTGTTTGGATGCACAGGATCTTCTCTGCCTGATGTGGAAGAATCCTTTTGGGCCTTGGATTGAGGTGAGGAGGAAGTTGTTGGCACAGGTTTCATACCTCTTGCAATGGCAAGGGAAGGTGCTGGGAGTGGAAGGTGGCTTGTTGGGGTGTGGGAGGGGGACGCGTGAATTAACGAGGGAGTCGTGAAGGAATGGTCTCAGTAGAATGCTGATAGGCTTGGGGAGGGAAGTATATCTCTGGTGGTGTGGTCTTACTGTTGGTGGCAGAAATGGCGGAGGATGATGCGTTGTATCCTGAGGTTGGTGGTCTGGAAGCCGAGCATCAGAAGGGTTGCTAGAGGGTGCTACTGCACCCTCCTGCAGCCAAACCACCTCTTCGATGCTACCTATCCCTCTATTCCATCTTTGCACTGTTTGAAAACTTAGTCAGAATGCACTCAGTTCCTTCATGTAGACCATTAATGCACAAAGCGAATTTTGTGGTCCCAACACTGAGTCTTGAGGAATACCACTTGTCACTGGATGCCATCCTGAGAAGGACACTTTTATCTCCACTCTCTGCTTTCTGTCAGACAGCCATGCATCTATCCAAGCTAGCACCTTGCTTGTAACACCAGGGGCACTAATCTTTTTCAATAGCCTCCTGCGTGCCACCTTATCAAAGGATTTTATAGAAGCAGGTGGATAACATCTACTGGTTCTCTTTGGTCAAATCTGCTCGTTACTCCCTCAAAGTATTCCAGTTGGGCATGACCTCCCATTGATGAAACAATGCTGACTTTGGACTATTTTGCTAAATCCAAGTATTCAGAAATCCCATCCTTCACGATGGATTCCAGGATGTTACCCACAAACAAGGTTAGGCTAATCAGTCTGTAATTTTCCATCTTCTGCCTAACTCTCCTTATGAAATGGAGTGTCACGTTAGCAATTTTCCAGCCATTCCTGATTTTAGTCATTCCTGAAAGATTACCACTTTCGCTTTCACTACCTCTTCAGCTATCTCCCTTACAATGCTGGGGTGTAGTCCATATGGTTCAGGTGATTTATCCAAATTCAGGCCGTTCTGTTTTCTAGCATGTTCTCCTTGGTGATGACCACCATACCAGCTCTGCCCTCTCACTCTCTTCAATTTTGGGAAATTACTCGTGTCTTCCACCATGAACATTGATGCAAAGTTCCTCATTCGTTTCTTTGTTTTCCACTACTGTCTCTCCAGCATCATTTTCCAGTGGTCCATATTCACTTTTGCCTCTCTTTTGCACTTTATATATCTAAAGATCCTCTTACAGTCTCCTTTGTATTACTGGTTAGCTTATCTCCATATCTAATCTTCTCTGTCCTTTTTTTGCCCTCTGTTAGTCTTTGTAAGTTTCACAATTCTCTAGTTTCCCACTGCCCCTCACCACATTATACGCTTGCTCTTTTGCTTGTATGCAATCCCTGACTTCCGACGTCAGCCCTGACTGCCTCATCTTCCCTGTACCATGCCTCTATTCCTCGGCAAGAATCGCTGCTGTGACTCCTGAATTAATCTTGGAATCTGCTGCCATTGCTGTTCCCCTGTTTTTGTTGCTTGACCACTCCCCCAGTCAATTCTACCCAGCTTCTCCCTTATGCCTCTGTAGTTGCCTTTAGTCAGCTGAAATACTGTTACCTCTGATTCTATCTTCTCTCTCCCAATTGCAGAATAAATTCAACCATGTTCTGATCATTGCTTCCGAAATTTACCTTCACCCTAATCTCCATCACGAATCCTGCGTCATTAAATCCAGTATCATCTGTTCCCGAGTGGGCTCCACCAGAAGTTGCTCCAAAAAGCCATCTCATAAACATTACTAAAATTCCTTTTCTTGTGAACCATTACTAATCTAATGTTCCCAGTGCCCCTGCATACTGAAATCACCCATGATTACTGTACTTTGCCTTTCCTACACATCTTTTCTATCTCCTGGTGTATCTTCTGCCCCAGCTCCTGACTACTCTTTGGAGCCCTGTACAAGACTTCAACTGTGGTTGTCTTACCTTTGTGGTTCCTCAATTCTACCCACGCAGATTCTACACCATCTGACCTTACTTCCTTTCTTACTATTGATTTAATTTCATTTCTTACTAACAATGCAAATCCACTCCCTCTGCCCACCTGCCTATCTTTTCGATAGGATAAATATCCTTAAATATTCAGATCCCCTTGCAGCCACATCTCTGTGATGCCCCTCGCTTCTTACCTGCTGATTTAATTCTGCGCCACAAGCTGATTTACCTTATTCCTTATACAGCATGCATTCAGTTGTAACCTCTTCAGTCCTGCATTGACCGTCCCTCTTCTCATTGTCATTCATTTGTGCAGTGCGCCTGAAGTTTGATATGTTAAACATTTCCAGATGCTCTATCCTATTTGTGCCAGTGCTGGAGATTTTAATAACCTCTACTGAGTTCTGTACTTTTGCCTCCTCTTTTAATTCGGCTTTTCTAATTAAACCTTATAACTGCACACACCCACACACACACACACACACACACACACACACACACACACACACACCACACAACACACACACACACACACCACACACACACACACACACACACACACCTAATCAGTTTAAAGCTCTGTCTGCAGCCCCGGTTAGGATTCACTCGGACTTGGTCTCAGCACGGTTCAGATGACCACTGTGCCATCGGAGCAGGTCCTTTCTTCCTCAGTAATAAAATGTGTTTATTCAACACAAAATACAAAGATAAAAAAGCGTTTCTGTACATCCCAAAATATGAAAACTACAAAAAGACAATATTGTTAAAATATACTTACTATGTGGAGCTATATCAATTATAATGTGAATTACAAAACCATGGAAGTGGTGTGCAAACTTTATCAATCATTATTTGACCCACAGCTGAGATCCTGATTTCCCCCTGCCAGTGATTCCCTTCACTGAGATTCCACCCTGCCTCTCACGCAGTGTCTACAGGGGCTACAAGTTCCTGTTGGCCCAGAATATATAAATTAATCCACCTTCTCCCTGGAACCAATCTATTGGTCTATTGGATTGTGTTCAGCTGTCAGCAACTCAGCTCTGGGATGTTATTGGCGATAAATGATCTGGGATGACAGCCAGTATCAGCATTTTGCTCACAGGGTATGGCACCAAACAGTCTGTGAGAGTTTCTAAGAAAAGTTTCTGTGTATTTCTCCTCATGCTGTCTCCTGATCTAACTTCACATTCGTCTGACACCCCTTGCTCTCACTCACTCTGTCGCTCATTTTTTCACTCTGTTTATCTCACTTCACTGTCTTTCTCTCTGTTTATTTCTCTCCCTCTCAGTCTAGCTCCGATCATTCCCTCTATTTCCAAGTTGTCAGGTTGGAGAGCTCATGGACGCATGGTGGGCTGAATGGCCTCCTTCTGTGTTGTATTAATTCTGAAGTTCTCTGACCCACAGTAACAAGTTTTGGTGCCTGGAGAGACAAGCTGGTCCAGTGAAGGACACAGTGGACAATTAACCATTATCTCTTCTATTTTCTGACATGCAGCGACATCGAAATATCTGTTCAAACAAACAGATTCCTCATATTAAAATCAGCACACTTCAGACTGCCAGGCCATTGTGTTCAGTACACTGTTTTGTTTTGTTGGTCTTAGCTGTACTGGGATTAGTCTCCAACTCCTCCTCAGTCACTGTACCTGTGGACCTACTGCTGTGGTTCCACACACCCCTCCCCCACCGCCGCCACACATAAGTTTAAACCCTCGTAAAGGACGATAGCAAACCTGCCTGCCAGGAGGTTGCTGCCAGTTCAAGTCCATCCCGTCCATCTTGTTTATATCCTATCAACCGGGAATCCCAATGATCCACATATCGGAGAGTGTTGTCAGTTCAAGTGCATCCCGTCCTTCTTGTGTGTATCATACTGACCCGTGAATCCCAATAATCCACATTTCATAAATTGCTGCCAGTTCAGGTTCATACCGTCCTTTTTGTGTATATCCTCCCGACTCGGGAATCCCAATGATCCACATATCGGAAGTGCTGCCTCCGCTGCCAGCTCTTTGATCGTGTATTTAACTGTGTTACCTTACGATTCCGTACCTCATTCGCACGTGACATATTCTAATGTCTCCAGAATTCAAATATCCTTTCAGCACAACTCCAGCAAGGCCTTTTTTTAAACTGGTTAGACTTGATAATAAAAACTTAAGTGTGACGTCAGGAAAGTGAGACACTGAATCAGTCCAATGACCACCGATCTGATATCTATCCCCGCCACCAAACCTGTTTGACAAGGCGTACATATGGACCATCTATTTGCAGATGGACGAGGATAAACAGAAGATTAGAAAACGTCAGAGCAGATGGATATGATTCCGCCTGTTTACTCAGCTTTGCTATTCAATTGGATTCTAGTTATTCTGTTCCTTTCAATGGCAGGGTCTTTACCCAGCATCCCCAGCGGGTCAGAAAGTTCCCAGTGTCGTTGTGTGCACAGTCCTGCGAAGGGAGTATCTCGTGCCAGGCAATGGGATGTGGGGAGTCCCAGGGATAGCATAAGTGACAGCTGCATGTAGTGAAGATGGACTGCGGGAACTGAGACAGATGGAATGGGCATCCAGGGACACTTCACTCAGACAAGTGGCCGGGCAAGATTCCTAAAGACCCAGAGGAACCCGCGAACCACGGCTGCTTTTACAAAAACCTGTCACATTTGCTGCATTTCTCCATCGAACAAAAGCAAAAATACTGTAGATGGTACAAAATCTGAAGCAAACACAGAGACGTACTGTGGAGAGAAAAAAGAGTTAATGCTCCCAATGCAGACACGGGTGAATCTACAAAGTCCACACAGACAGGGTCCAGAGATTAGAAATGAACCCAAGTCCCAAGCACTGTGAGGCAGCATTCCTGTGTCACCATGCTGGCCAATGCTGGATAATTGGGGATAGTATAGTTAAAAGCATAGATACTGTTCTCCGTGATCGGGATTAAGAGTCCTGAAGGTTGTGTTGCCTACATGGTGCTCGGGTTTGGGATATATCATCTGGGTTGCAGAACTTGGAGCGGGAGGGGAATGATCCAGTGGTCAGGGTCCGTGTAGGTACCAACGGCTGGACAAACAAATGACAATGAGAAGAGCGACGGGTAATACAGGACTGAACTATTATATCAGAAAGCATGCAGTATAAGGAATAACGTAACTCATCCATAAATTGGCAGGTACGACATAGTGGGCATTACAGTGACATCGCTGCAAGAGGATCAGGATTGGGAGCTGAATATTCAAGGATATTCATCCTGCCGAAAAGATAGGCAGGTGGGCAGAGAGATAGAGTTGTCTCAGTATTAAGATTGGAATCGAATCAATAATCAATAATAAGAAATGTAATAAGGTCAGATGGTGTAGAATCTGTGTCGGTAGAATTGAGGAATCAAAAAAGTGAAAAATGCAGTTGGAGTTATATACAGGGAGCTGGGGTGTAAGATACAACAGGAGCTGGAAAGATCTGTAGGAAAGGCAAAGTTACAGTGATCATGTGGGATTTTATTTTACAGATGGACTGGGAATTCAGATTGATAGTGGTTGGCAGGAAAAGGAATTTGTGGAATGTCTACGTGATGGCTTTTTGGAGCAGCTTGTGCAGGCAGACTAGATGAGGGGATCTTAAGGTGACAGTGATCATAATATGATTGAATTTACTCTGCAGTTTCAGATGGAGAAGATAGAATCAGAAGTAACGGTATTACACCTGAATAAAGGCAATTGCACAGACATGAGTGAGGAGCTGGGTAGAATTGACTGGGAGACGGGCCCAGCAGGAAAGACAGTGCAACAGCAATGGCAGGAGATTTTTGGACTAATTCAGGATACAGCAGAGATTTATCCTGAGGAAAAAGAGACTTGTATAGGGAGGATGGGACAACCATAGCTGACGAGGGAAGTCAGGTATAGCATAAAAGCAAAAGAGAAATGATATAATGTGGCAAAGTGCAGTGGGAAACCTGAGGATTGGAAAGCTTACAAAGGCAAAACAGAGGGCAAACAAAATAAAATAAGGAGGGAGATTATTAAATATGGGGGTAAGCTAGCCAGTAATATAAAGGAAGACTGTAACAGTTTCTTTCGATATATAAAGTACAAAAGAGCGGCAAAAGTGAACATTGGACTGCTGGAAAATGATACTGGAGAGATGGTAGTGGGGAACGAGAAAATGGAAAAGGCACTGAATAATTACTTTGTGTCAGTTTTCATGGTGGAAGGCACGAGTAATACCTTAAACATTTAAGATATTGAGGAGCCAGAGCTGAGTATGATGGCCCCCACCATGGAGAACATGCTAGATAAAAATGTAATGACTCGAAGGTGGTTAAATAACCTTGACCAGATGGACTACATCCCAGTATTATAAGGAAGATACTGAAGATGGAGTGGAGGCAATCGTGGAGATCTTTCAGCAATCACTAGAGTAAGGAACGATCCCAGACCATCGGAAACCCACTAACGTGACACCCCTTTTTAACAAGGGAGTAAGGAAAAAGACAAAAAAAAACCCACCATGAATAGTTTAACCTCTGTCGTGGGTAAGATCCTGGAATCCATTGTGAAGGATGAGGTTTCTGAATACTTGAAAGTGTTTGGTAAAATAGGGCAAAGTCGGCATGATTTCATCAAGGGAAGTTCATGCCTAACAAATCTATTGGAATTCTTTGAAGAGGAAATGAGCAGGCTCTACCAAGCACAGCCAATGGATGGTATCCACCTGGAATTCAAGAAGGCCTTTGACAAGGTGTCACACAGGAGATTACTGAGTACGATAAGGGTCCGTGGTGTTAGAGGCAAGGTGGTGGCATGGATAGAAGCTTGTCTGTCTGGCAGAAAGCAGAGAGTGGGGATAAAAGTGTACTTCACAGGATGGCAGCCGGGGACAAGTGGTGACCCAGAATGCTCAGTGTTGGAATCATAAATTTTTACTTGTTACATTAACAATCTAGATGAGGGAATTGAGGGCATTCTGGCTAGGTTTGCAGACGATACAAAGATAGGCACATGGACAGGTCATATTGAGGAAGCGGAGAGGCTGAACAAGGATTTGGTCAGATAAAGAGATCGTCAGATGTATTCCAACGTTGGAAAGTGTGAGGCCATGCACTTTAGCACGAAGAATAGAGGCATAGTCTATTTTCCAAATGGCGAGAAAATTCAGAAATCTGAAGTGCAAAGGGACTTGGGAGTTCTAGTGCAGGGTTCTCTCAAGGTCAGCTTGCAGGTTGAGGCAGCATTTAGGAGAGTATTTGAAATTATGATTGGGAGCATTTACTACGAGAAAAATTGAATATAAGAACTGAATGTATCCTGCTCTGGTCAGACCACATTTGGAGTATTGTGCTCATTTTTGAGCTCCATACCTCAGGAAGGATGTACTGGTCCTGGAGCGTGTTCAGAAGATTCTCACGAGAATGGTCATAGGAATGAAAAGCTTATTGCATGAGGAATGTTTGAGTACTCCGGGTCCATTCTTGATAAAGTTTGAAAGGATGAGAGGGAATGTGAAATAGACAGGATACTGAATGACCTGGAGAGAGTGGGTGTTGATAAGATGTTTCCATTGGATTAGAATCAGAGGGCACAGCCTTAGATGAAAGGGAACACCTTTTAGAACAGTGATAAGGAGAAAGTTATTTAACAATAGAATGGCGAATCTTTGAAATTTATTGCCACAGAAGGCTGTGGGGGCAGGTCATTGAGTATATGTGAGACGGAGATCGATAGTTTTTGATTATCCAGGAGATCAAAGATTATGGAGAGAAGGTCGGAGAATGGGTTTGAGAAACCTATCAGCGATGATTGAATGACGGAGCAGACCCGATGGGCTAACTGTCCTAATTTATGCTCCAATGTCTTATAGTCTTCTGGTCTAAACCTGAAGGAAGTACCTTGCATCTCTGAGAAGATAGATTCATGTTCTCATGAAGGTCAGAAACTGTTGGAAATAGTCGACTGTTTTAGAATGAAGGTAATGTGGCTGCTGTCAGGGTGGTGGATAATATAACATTCAGTGCAGGATCACACACCAACTGCACTGTATTAATGTGGGGAGAGTTTATTCAAAACTTGGACCTCTCCATCTCTCTCAATGGGGAGTAGGGGTTGGGGTGGGTGGGCGTAACATCCGCCCAGACACTTAAAATATTCCGAATCATGCATCCTGAGTGAAATAGCAGGCATGGAATTTATCACCTTCTCATTGACTGTTTAGAATATAAGGAGTGATTGTCCATCCCTCTCAGGATTCAATGCAATCACCTCTTATTCTCTCACAGCGCTACAGATCAACCTTCAGTCACTCCTCATGGTGCCATCATCCCAGGGATTAATCTGGTAGAACTCCTCTTCACTCTCTCTGTGATAAGGAGATCACTCCATATAAAGGAAAGAAAATCTGTCCACAATACCCCAAATACTGCCTCAGCAACACTCTCAGGTTTGATCACAATAATTCCTTTCCCTCACTTAGTTGGCTCCAATTCTTTTGTGTGACACAGCAAACAATTCATTTACAATGCACTGCCACCGATGTAGAATTTAAAAACATCCTTACATCTGGAGGTCTGCATTAATAAAGAACCAGCACCAGAGGTGACCATGGAGATGGACAACACTCTTGGAAGAGACTCAATCACAAAGAATACATCTAAAATAGTGAATGGCTACCTACATTAATGGAAATGAGCCGTTGGAATATGGGATGCAGGCAGAGGAAGGGAGCTACTATTCCTTTTGTTCTGCCCTCACGGGATGTGTGCAGCCATGGTCAGTCCAGGATGTTATGCCGATCTTGAACTGAGTGGCTGGATCAGCTGTTCCACAGGATAATAAATAGTAAAGCAAATTGCTGTGGGTTTGCAGTTAAACAGAAACTTGACCAGAGAAGGATGACTCACTGCCTTCTCTAATGGGCATAAGGCAAGTCGACATCAACAGATTATTATTCTGTGGCTCTAGAATACGAGACAATGACGTGACCCACCATACACTGTCTGCCCATCTTCCAGATTTTGTGCAGAGAACAAGTTAAACATCTCAAGTGCAATTATTTTGTATTGGACACATGGTTAGAAGGGACTTGAAACAGATATATCTGGAATTAACAAAGGAACAAACGATGGTTCATTCAGGAATTGAACTGAGGCTGAGGAGGAGACTGGGACGTCTTAACGGTGGTAATGGACAGCACTGGTGTGTGGGGAGGAGATGGAGATGTACACTTTGCAGGAGGAAATGAATCAAAGAGGTTGAGAACAGTGTGTTTTCCTGTCGCGTATTGGTGAGTAATTTGTAAATGATAATAATTTGCTAGTTTTAATTTCTAAGGAATGGAAATTTGATTGGATCAGAAAATGCCGGCTTGCACCTTTACAAGATCTGCATATCATCAGCATCAATTCAGTTCAGACCATTTCAATAAACAGACAAAGTGACTTACCAGGAACACCAACTGTAGCAAGGATAGCATAGTAACCAGCTTGAATAACCATCAGTACATCTTCAATCCGATATGCTAATGATATCCAAGGCTGTGAAAGCCAGTAAAGACCTTCGGATAACCCCCTGTCCATTGTTGGAACATTCCAGTCTAATGTTCCCAGATTTTCAGCCTCTCCTGCCCTTCTCTCTGAAGCTGCTAATCCCTCTTATTGCTGTTGGACATGCTCCCGCTCACACCATGGTATAATACACTGAAAGCATTCCCTTATTGATAGAAGAGAGAAACTCTCTAGGGACGCATACGATCCATGGAGACTGACATCATTACAATGGCTGAACAAATAGCTCCAGTTAACCCCTTTGAATTCAATGCTACTTTATTAAAATTCAACATAACGTTGAACATTTATGCATTCTGGGTGTGATATGCGGGTATGACTGAAGGAAGGAATGTTGAAGATGGCAGATTGAATGTGTGTAATCATTTAGTCAGTCTTCGATGTGGAAGTAAGGCCAGAAGTTTAACGGAACATAAACATGCTTCTCTGTTCATAAATACAGAAATAAATCCCGTAACTACTGATCAGTCATTGCAATATCTGTAAAACATTGAGAAAACAACTATCATCCATGATCTGATAGCAAAATGTGCCAAAAACATCGTGGGTTACAACAAACAAACGGCATGAATACGTTAACAGAGAATTGCACATGACAACCACAGTTCAGATTGTTATTCCAGGATCAGGGAGGGCAGGTGTGGGTCATGCTGTTGATGCTATCGATGTTAAGGAACTGTCTTGAAGTGTCATTTAATGGACTTCAATTACATTGTGATTATGATACCGGGGAAAAGACAGAAGACGGAGAGGGCTGGGGGACATGGCTTTTTAGGTTGGGCGGAGGAACAGTGATGTTCCCCAGTTACCAGAATTGCAACGTAACTCTTTATAACTCATATGGAGAACAGATTCAAGAGTACACCTACAATGAGCAATGAGCAGATAATATGAATGAAATGCGTTTATGCAATATAAAATACAGAAACAAAATGATTTTCTGCACACACCAAAATACACAGAGATAAGGTTGTTAAAATACACACCTGATATTGAGCTATACAAAGTGAAATGTAAATTACATAACGAGGGAAGTGGTATGCAAACTTTATCAATCATTATTTGACCCACAACTAAGATCGTGATTTCACCTCTGTCAGTGAGTACCCTCACTGAGATTCTCTGGCCTAGTCTCTCATACAGTATCGGTGCGGGTGGGGTGGGGGTGGGGGGGAGTCGTGGAGGCGGGGTGGTGGTTATCATTTCCTGCTGCTCTTGGCACA
Organism: Hemiscyllium ocellatum; assembly: GCF_020745735.1. Classification (NCBI taxonomy): domain Eukaryota; kingdom Metazoa; phylum Chordata; class Chondrichthyes; order Orectolobiformes; family Hemiscylliidae; genus Hemiscyllium; species Hemiscyllium ocellatum. The sequence goes on from NW_026867802.1 coordinate 723,952, forward strand.
GTCTATATAAAAACTATGCTTTCTCTATGGAACCAATCTATTGGCCGAATGGGTTCTGTTTAGCTGTCAGTAACCCAGCTCTGTGATATTGTTGGAAATAAATTATTTGGGATGACAGCCAGTATCAGCACAGTGCTCACAGTGTACGGCACCCAGACAAAGGGCTTGCCGTCCAGAGGAATTTCTAAATAAAGCTTCTAACTTCTGTCTGTCCATATTTATCTACCGTAATGCAGTCTTCTGATCTATCTAACTTCACCCTCATCTAACACCTCTTCCTCTTGCACTCAGTCAGTCGCTCCCCTTTCTCTCCGCTCTCAGTTTATCTCCCTTCACTTGCTTTCTCTCTGTTTATTTCTCTCTCACACAATCTCTCTTCACACACTCTCTCGATCTCCAATTGTGCAGTTGGAGAGCTTGTGACTCCACAATGGGCTGATTAGCCTCCATCCACTCCATAATAATTGAGGTTCTCTGACCCACAATAAATACTTCCTGGACAGGCATGCTGGTCCAGTGACAGGTACAGTGCACTATCACCTATTATCTTTTCCTGCTCTTCTCTGGTGTACAGCTGCCTTGAAATGTCTGTTCAAACAAAACAGACTGAATGAAATTCGAGCAGTCGAGAAGGTGTTCATGACTGTGTATTTCAATCAGGATTTAATGAAGGATGAGATTCCAGAATAACATAAGCAATGAATGAAAAACAGGGCAACACAAGAAATGGCAGCTGAGTAAAACATGTGGTTCTAAGTAGATCTAATGGTATTACCGATAGATTATCAATCCGGAAAAATCAGCTCCTGTTCTGTGGATCCGGGTTGAATCCCGCCACTGCAGATGGTGGAAATTCAATTCAATAATGTAAAAATATTCCTGGAATTAAGAATCTACTGATGAGAATGAAATCATTGCCAATTGTCCGAAGAATCCATCTGGTTCACTAATATCCTGCAATGAAGGAATCTGACATGCAAATCCAGACCCAAAGCAATGTCATTGACTCTCAATCGCCCCCTGAAAAGGTCTAATGAGTCATTTAGTTGTACCAATCGCTACAAAGTTTCAAACAAATGAAACCGCATGGACCACCTGGCATCGAAATGGGCACCAGAAAAGTCAACATTAGAAACATCACTGTAGAACCTGAAAAGTCTTCCTTACTGACGTCTGAAGTCAAGTGCCAACATTGGAACAATTGCCTTACAGACTAGTTAAGCAACAGACTGACATAGCCATACTCACGGAATCATACCTTACAGAAACAACAGAAATTAACATGGGCAAAGGGGTCTCTCACTGATTACCACGTAACGTCGTTCCTCAGCTGAATCAGTCTTTCTCCATGTTAAACAACACTTGGTGAAAACATTGACTGTGGCAAGGGCACAAAGTGTATTCTGGCTGGGGGATGTCAAAGTTGACTGTCAAGAGTGGTTTGGCAGCAGTACGACTGATCACGCTGGTCGGCTCCTAAGGACATAGCTACTAGATTGGGTCTGCAGAAGTTGTTGAGGCAATGAACGAGAGGGTAAAAAACATACCTGACCTCGTCCTTACCATTCTACCAACTGCAGATGTATATGTCCATGACAGTATCGGTAAAAGTGACCACCACACGTTCCTTGTGGAGACAAAGTCTATTGTCTCCATAAGCTCTATTGTGTTGTGTGGTACTATCACCATGCTAAATGACACAGACTTTCAGCAGATCTAGCAACTCAAGACTAACCGTCCATAAGACACTGTGGACCATCAATAGCAGCAGAACTACACTCCAGCACAATCTGTAACATCACTGCCCAGCATGTCCCCCACTCAATCATTACCATCAATCCAGAGGATTAAACCTGGTTCAATGGAGAATGCAGGAGGGCATGCCAGGAGCAGAACCAGGAATATATAAAGATAAAATGTTCATCAGCTGAAGCTTCCAAACAGTAATCCTTGCGTGCCAGATAGCATAAACAGCTAGGGACAGACAGAGCTTAGCGATCACAGAACGAATGCATCAGAATTAATCTCTGCAGTCCTGCTAATCTGATCCTGTAGGGTGGCTGACGATTAAACAACTCACCAGAGTAGGAGTCTCCACAAATATCCCCAACCTCAATGATGGAAGAGCACCGCACAACAGTGCAAAATATAAGGCTGAAGCTTTCGTTGCAATCTTCAGTCAGACGTTTTGATTGGATGATCCATTTTGGCCTCCTCCGGTGGTCCCCATCATTACAGATAGCAGCCTTCAGCAAATTCGATTAACTGATATCAAGAAATGGTTGAAGGCACTGAATACTGCAAAGACTATAGGCCCTGATAACATGCCGGCGATAGTCCTGAAGACTTGTGATCCAGAACATCCCGTTCCCCTAGCCAAGCTGTTCCAGTATGTTGACCAACCGACAATGGGGAAAAACTGCTCAATTGTGTTCTGTACATAAAACGCAGGACAACTTCGACCCGTCCAAATACAGCCTTATTGGTCTACTCACTATCATCAGTAAAATGATGGAAGGTGTCATCAACAGTGCTATCAAACCGCACCTGCTCAATAATAACCTGCTCAGTGACGCACAGTTTGGGTTTTGCCAGAGACACTCAGTTCCTGACCTCGTCACAGCCTTGGTTCAAACATAGAAAAAGGAACTGAATTCCAGCCCTTGACATCAAGGCTGCATTCTGCCAAATGTGACATCAAGGACCCCAAGCAAAAACGGTATCGCGGGCCAACACTCCATTATTGGAGTCATACCTGACAGATAGGAAGATGGTCATTGTTGTTGGAGGCCAGTCATCTCAGCTCCAGAACATCTCTGCTGTAGTCCCTTAGGATAATGTCCTCGGTCCAAATATCTTCAGACGCTTGAACAATGACCTTCCTTCCATCATAAGGTAGAATTGGGGATATTCTATGATGACTGCACAATGTTTATCTCCATTCGCAAATGTTCAGATATGGAAGCAGTCCATTCCTAAAGCAATATCCAGGCTTGGGCTGGCAAGTGGCAAGTAACATTTGCACCACATAAATTCAGACAATGACTGCCATCAATAAGAAACAATATAACCACTTTGTATTCTGCAGCATTCTCATCACTAAACTCCCCCAAATATCAATATTCTGGTGGTAGTGATGGGGGTGTGGGGGGGGGGGTGTTGGAGGAGTGTTCATTGACCAGAACATCAACTGGACTCGCCACATGAATCTAAGAGCAGATCAGAGGCTAGGAATACTGCACGAGTGACTCACCTCCTGACTACCCAAAGCCTGTCCATCATCTACAAGGCACAGGTCACGAATGAGATGGAATATCCTCACTTGCCTGAATGGGTACATCCCCAACAACACTAAAGAAGTTTTACACAATCCAGGACAAAACAGCCCATTTGATTTGCACCACATCCACAAGCATTCATCCCCTTCACCACAGTCACTCAGGAGCAGCAGTGTGCACTATCTACAAGAGAAAATGGAGGAATTCCCCAAAGATCCTCAGACAGCTCCTTCCAATCTCACGAACACTTCCATCTGGAATGACAAGGGCAGTAGACTTTTGGGAACATCGCCACCTTCAAATTCCCCTCCAAACGAGTCAACATCCTGATTTGGATATGTATTGCCGTTCCTTCACTGTTGCTGCGTGAAAACGCTGGAATTCCCTCTTTAATCACTAGTGGGTCACCGCACAGCAGGTAGGTTGCAGCAGTTCGAGAAAGCAGTTCACCACCACCGTCTCAAGGGCAACTGCGGAAGGGCAAGAAATCCTGGGCATATCCAGCGATGCCCACATCCAAAAAAATCTTTTTTAAAAATAGTTCCAAGTTGAGCATCTCGATGGGACAGGTGATCTGATTTGAACATGAACAGGAAAGCAGTGTTTCTAATATTGAACATTTTAGACTTTTCTGTTATTAGAAGGGTGTTCAGTATTCGATGACATACTGTTGCTGAATGCTGTGATAAATTGCACCTGTTTTGTTTAAATCAACAATACTGGCGTAACAGGATCAATCCTTCGAAACCACCAGACAGAAAATGACAATCATCGTGGAGAGAATGTAATCCCGCCAGATGAGACTCACTGATAGCAGCTCAAATTCCAAATATTAATGGAATACTGGCTGACACTGAATCTTCCCACTGTCCATATCATAGTGGTTTCCATTGACCAGAACGTGAAGTCAAATCAACATACAAATACAAGGGTTACAAGAGCAGGTCAGATACTTACAAGTCTATACTGAATAATAGACCCTATGACCTAACCAACATGAGATATAGCAATAGACTTCGGCCATTCAGCCCATTCCTTCACTCTGATACTGTGCCTTTTTGTCATTGTCTCTATGAAAAGTGGAAATATCTTCTACATACTGACTGTATCAACCTTTGCTGTAATCCATTAGTTTCAATCTGAACTCCCTCCTCACCCCCCACAATTCTTCTAAATTCTATCGTGTACACACACTGCCGCTCATATGACAAGCTATCATCCCCAGGATGGATCACCTCCAACACCAGCATATCTTTCTCCAGAGATAGTGTCCAAAACAGCTCACAATTGGCCAAATGTTGCCTGTCCATAGCCCATTACATTCTCAGCAGTATGTCTCCCGTCTTGCTTTCTTGGTCTCTTGAAATGAATACGAACATTGCTTTTGCTTTCCTAATTGCCAACTGCACATGCACGTTAACCATAAGAGAGGACGGGTGGTTCAAAATCCTTTTGTGCTTCAGATTTAATGGATCCTATTAGAACATGGTGTCTCCTCTATTCCGCCTACCAAAGTGCATATGCTCACACGTTCCCATACTGTGTTCCATCAGCCACGTGTTTTCCCACAGTCCTAAACTGTTCAAGCCTTTCTGCAGCATCCCCACTTCCTCAATATCATCTGCAACTTAGCAAAACTACCCTCAAGTCCTTTGTTCAGTTTGTTCATGTATAATACATTTCCTGGCTCCCTAAGGACCGTCCACCATCTACAAGGCACAACAGTCAAGGTGCTTGACACCATTCAGGTTGAAGCAGTGGCTTGACTTGAATTACACATGTAAAGTCTTCACTCCCTGCACCACTGATTCTCAGTAGAAGCACACCTTACCCCCCTTTGTTGTGAGTTTACTTCATTATGGCGTACAATCCCAGTCTATTGATGTCACTCCGTCTCAACACTAACTGAGTGGTGCTTACACCAACCATGTCACTATGTATTGATGACGATGGACGAAGGTCGGCGAGGAGATGTCTATGATGAATAACTGTGTGACTGCCAGGCTGAAACCTGCCCCGACAGTCTCGGATGTACCTGTGCCCGCTGTCACCGCTGCAGGCATGATCAGTCTTCCTGCAGGTCAAATCAAGAAAAGCGACAGCCCTGGATAGTGTTCCCGGCTGAGCACTCAGATCCTGAGAGGACCAACTGGCAGAGGTATTCACGTACAATTTCAGCCATTCCCTTCCACAAGCTGAAGTCCCAACCTGCTTCAAGAAGACCAACATCAACCTTCATCATTGTGCTTCCAATTAAACCTGTTGGACTATAACCTGGTGTTGTGCGATTTTTAACTTTGTACACACTTGTCCAACACCGGCATCTCCAAATCATAACATCAACCTTGTAAGTGAGAAAGCTCATTCTTTAATAACGTAATGATTGCCTCCCAGTGGCTCTAACCTCAATAAACATGGAGTGATTTGAAAGGCTGGTTATGGCCCACATCACCTCCAATCTCCAGCCTGACTTGATCTCCTATAATATGCTGACTGATGTAACGGGTCCACAAAAGATGCCATATCCCAAGCCCTGCACTGATCCCTAGGACATCTGGACAACAAAGACACCTACACTAGACTCCTGCTCATTGAGTACAGCTCCACCTTAAACATTATTATCCCCTCCAGACTGATCTCAAAATTCCGTGACCTGAGTCGCGGCTCCACCCTCTGCAACTGGATCCCCCGGTTTCTGACCCACAGACCAGAATTAGTTAAGATAGGTATCTACAACTTCGCCACAATAACACTCAACACTGGAGCTCCTGGGGGATGTGTCCTCAGCCCCCTACTGTACTCGCTGTACACACGGCTGTGTCCCTCAGCTCGCTACTGTACTCGCTGTACACCAACGACTGTGCCCTCAGCCCCCTACTGTACTCCCTGTACTCACACAGCTGTGTCCTCAACCCCCTACTGTACTCCCTGTACACACATGACTGCTTCCCTCAGCCCCCTAATGTACTCCCTGCACACCCATGGCTGTGTCATCAACCCCTACTGCACTCCCTGTACATACACGGCTGTGCGCTCAGCCCCCTACTGTACTCCCTGTACACACACGGCTGTGTCCCTCAGACCTCTACTGTACTCCAGTACACACGTGGCTGTGTTGCCAAATTCCAAACAATGCTAACTGTAAGTTTGCTGATGACATCACCAAAGCAGGAGGGATATCAAACAACGATGAGTATGAACACAGAAAGGAGATAGTGGGTTTGTTGGCATGTTGGAATGATGATAATCTCCCTCTCAAATTCGGCAAAAGTAAATAACTGATCATTGACTTTAGAACGAAAGAAGGGGAACACGCCACTACCTACATCAATGGTCGAGACAGTGCAGAGCGTCAAGTCCCTCGGAGTGATGATAACTGGCAACCTACCCTGGATTTCGCACATAGGTGTGACAGATAAGATGGTTCAAAAACTTCTCTCCTTCCTCACTTGGCTCAGGATATTTAACATGCACTACTTCTACAGATGCACTATTGTGAACGTACTGTCCGGGTGCGTAATGGCCTGCTACAGCAACGCTCTGCCCAGGAACATCAGAAACTAGAGAAGATTGTGTCCACAGCCCAGACTATGAGGGACTCCAATCTCCCAACCATTGACTCTATTTACATGGCTCGTTGCCGCAGAAAGGCTGCCAACATCTATCCAAGATTACTGAGAGAAGGCAGAGAGGAAATAACTAGGGCCTTAACAGATATCTTTCTGACACAACTGTGATCCCAGAGGACTGGAAAGTTTCTAATCGCCTTTTTTAAGAAGGGTAGCATTAATAATCCAGTTAATAATAGACCAGTGAGCCTGACATCTGGGGTAGGAAAGCTGCGAAAGAAGATACTGAGGGATAGGTTCTATTCTAATTTGGATGAAAATGGTCTTATCAGTGATAGGCAACATGGTTTAGTGCAGGGAAGGTCATGTTTTACCAACTTAATAGAATTATTTGAGGAAGTGACAAAGTTAATTGATGAGGGAAGGGCTGTAGATGTCATGTATATGGACTTCAGGAAGACGTTTGATAAGATTTCCCATGGTCAAGTTATGGAGAAAGTGAAGTCACATGATGTCCAAGGCGTGCTAACTACATGGATAAAGAACTGGCTTGGCAACACCGGAAAGAGCGTAGTAGGGGAAGGGAGTTTCTCAAAATGGAGAACTGTGACCAGTGGTGCTCCATTTAAGATATTTCCAGAAAGATACATGAATGGGCACGGAGCATAGGAATACAGACCTTTAGAAAATAGGATACAGGTTGAGATAGAGGATTTTGATCGGCCCACTCTTAGGCCGCCGAATGGCCTGTTCCTGTACTGGAATGTTGTTTGTTCTAACATTACCAAAGACCCATCATATGCCTGTAAAGATCTCCCACAACATCTTCCATCAGGCTAAAAGATACAGACGCTTGAACACACAGAGCAGCAAGTTCAGGAACAGCTTCTTCCTAGCTGTTATTAGACTGATGAATGGACTCTCTAATCTCAGATAATGCTGATTTTCTTCATATTGACCTCGCCTAGCGCACGCCCTGTGCAATGTAACCTATCTGCCTCTCAGACATGTTCTTCAGCTATTATTCAGTACATCCATTCTTACCATGATCTTCCTGGATATCTTGGCACAGGACAAAATAAATCCTCACCTCCTTACCCCAAGCTCCCTCCAGTGCTCATGCCGAGGTCTCTTCAGTCATCACCCCCAGCTTCTCCCATTCCGCCCAGCTCCCCTTCAGCCTATCCCCAGCTCCCTGTGACCTTTGCCTCTCTCTGTTTCTCTCACACTGCATGTTTCCCTTTGTTTTCCTTTTCCCTGTCTTCTGTTTCTTTCCCTGAGCCTATTATTTTCCCTTCTCCCTGCCCATGTGACTGTTTGTTCCCTTGTTTTGTTTCCTTTCTCTCTTTGACTGACTGTCTATCTGTTTCCCTCGCTGTGTTCTCTCTCCTCTTCCCTTTGTTTCTGTCTCTTTCTCCTTCGTTGTGATGGTGATGACTTCTCTATTCGTTTGAAGCAGCTGATGGCTCATTGGTTCAATGTTGACAATACAATACATTCAACAAGGTTTTGGTATGGAGGACATGATTTAACATTATGAGTTAAATTTCAATTGTTGTCAAAACAGCAACCAGAACTTGGGTATCCATTTAACAGGCAATTGTTACATCTATCTACTTTGAAACCGCCCGTCCCCCAGTGCTCTGCATACTGGCAACTCAAAGCATTCTATTCGGGTGCATCATGACCTTACATGGTAACTGCTCTGCCTAGGACCATAAGAAACTACAGACTTTTGTGTGCACAGTCCAGACTATAACGGAAGACAATCTTCAGTCCATTTATACTTGTCCTTGTCGCAGAAAGGCTGGCAACATCAAAGATCTCTCCCAAACTGGTAATGATCTCCTACAAACTCTTCTAACAGGGAGGAGACACAGAGGCTTGAAAACATGGACCAGCATGCTCAGGAATGCTTCCATCCCTACCATTATTAGACTGAAAAATTACCATCTCTCACTTTTCAAATAATATTAATCTTACTAATGTCGATCTTACTTTGCACACCTCCTATGAAGCTGTAAACTTGTATGCCTCACGCTGTCCATGATCTCTGTTTTCTTGTTTCGGGTCATGTGCCTGGACTACCGGAAAACAAACCTTTCCATTGTACATTTGACTAAAATAAATGAAACCAAATCAGATCAAACACGTGGACTGCAGTGGCTCAAGGTCTTCTCAAGGTCAACTGTGAAAATGAACTAATGCTGCCCCAGTCAGAGATACCCATATCCCATTAATGAATATAGAAGATGTCCACAATCAGGGAGGACAGACAGAGGGAATCAAATCGCTTTAAACATGATCTTAAATATATACAGGTTTCCCTCACTATTTGTAAGTAGAGTGTCCTACGAAACCGTTCGACATCTGATATGGTGTAAAGTGCAGTCGCACTAATTTACATGGGAAAAATTTCGGCTTTCTTCGTAAAAGTGAAAATCCTGTCCGGATTTCTTTTGGTTAGTGAAACAAGGTCCTAATGTAAGTCATTCGGAAATGGAAGTGGCGAAAAGTGAACTTTTGAAAAGTGGGGAATACCTGTATTTAAAAGGGCATGATGTTCAGGAAGATAGGAAAGCAGAAAAATAAATCAGGTGACTCTCACAATTGATTTCCAGCCCAACTGATCATCATTCACTTTGTTTGCTCTTTTTCTTCTGTATCTCTCTTTCTCTGTTGATTCCTCCTCCCCTTCAAAGCAGACTTCCCTGTCAACGGTATTAATCACACTCCTTTCCAACTGCTTTCAGTTCAGGAAAGTTTCCCAGCACTTTCTGTTAGTTTCTTTGCATTTCTTTGTATAATTTCAGATTTTCAACATTTTCCCTTATTTGATTTCACCTTCAATTTTTTTAAATTCATGTGATGTTGTCATCTCTGCCAAGGGCAGCATTTGGTGACTATCACTAGTTGCTCTGACTCTGAGGCCATTCCACAAGCCAATATAAAGTTAAGCATATTGCCATGGGTCTCAAGTCGCAATTAGCCCAGACCAGGTAATAACATTAGATTTCTTCACGGAGGGTGATCAGTGAAAGAAAAGGTTTTCAGACAAAATGTTGCTTTTATGTTTGTTTTTCGTGAAATTCACTTTTATTCCAATTCTTATCATTTTTATTTAAGTTCTGTCATCAGCTGTGGTAGATTTGAAACAAATCACTTGAAACAATATCTTTTGTTTAATAAGTTTTGCTTCTGAATTATATCCAGCGACATTCCTACATTCACACATTGTCCAAATGATGAAGTAATTTCCGAGACAAGAGCAATTTTGTGATTGAAATATTTGTAATTGGCAAAGCGTCAGAAGAGAGCTTGACACATTCAGTCTGAATTTTACTAACGTGCAGCCAGTGGTTTGTTCAGCCACAGCACTGACGCAGAGATGAAGATTGTAGATATGAGGAGCTGGGAGTGGACAGGTTTGGTGACAGAGAGAACACGAGACATATATCATTTCAGGGCAAAAAGGGATCTCGAGGTTGTGCACAGTTTTGTTTGCAGATGTTTGTGAGGGAGTGGTCTGCAATTCATGGGTAATGAATAGGAGAGGGAAACCCTCCAGTAACAGAGTTGCATTGCATGGAGACTGACATCAATCACAGTCAGTGCAAAAAGTCCCAGCTTTCAATACAGCACATTCAGTTCACAATATAACTGGACTGGACTACATGTTGAAATTGCTGGCTTTTGGTCACATCTCCCATCACCAATTGCTCTAGTGGAGTCAGTTGTGAGGGAGAATAAGAATATTTTCTTTTTGTAGGCTACATGATTCTGCTCTGTTGTTCGTTTACTATGCTGTAATCATCTCTCCAAAAATCCCTCCAACTCCCCCACCCCCCAAAAGAATGACAATCAGGATGTTGTTGCTGTGCTGATCTCTCCTCTACGGGAACAAACGCCAGTGAACAGACTGTCACTGAGCACAGTCGCCCTGAACATAGACAGGAAGTGTGGACTTCTCTGAATGTTCCTCTCACTGCTCTAGTAAGGCTACTGTGGAACTTCCATAGGAAATATACTTCAGTAATTAATTTATATAAACTGACAGACTTCTAAATGTAGTTTTATTTGCTGTAAACCGTATTTTTAATTCATTTTGGCCTCAGTCCAAAACTAAAAGTGATAATTACAATGAAGGTATTCATTTAGACTTATGAATTATTGAGTCAGGTTCGAGTGAACATGATATTGGCTGGAAGATAGGGCGGAATGGGAGCAGTAGCTGTGGAGACTGCATGGGAGTACAATGATATTCCCCAGTCATTATCCCTCTTTCTGACAGACAGAAATAAATCTAATGCATAACAAGGAAACAGCCAACATTTGGGTGATGCAATGCTGAATGACATTGTGAACTAAAAGGATAATATTAAATGTGATAAAGTGAACTATATTTTATATACACATTTAATCATTGGAAATACAGATTGAGTAAGGTCACCGGACCTGAAACATTAACTTTGATTTCTCTTCACAGATACTGCCAGACCTGCTGAGCTTGCCCTCTAAGTTCTGTTTTTCTTTTTGTTTGATATTTATCATATTGTTCATATCTGGCAGGATACTTACAATTAAAAGCAGACAGTAATAACAAGATGTGAATGGCAATGGGGACAATACAGGAGACTAACAGTCGAGATATAATCATTCCAAGCTGGAAGAGACAATGGGCTGAGTTTTCCCCACTTTTGCTGTGAATAATTCTGTGATATGTAATCAAGGCCTTTGTAGAGGGGTAGACAAGCTGGTTCAATGAAGGACACAGAGTGGTCCACCATCAATAATCTATTCCTATTATCACATGAAATTTCAGCTGCCTCTAAAATGTCTTTTCAAACAAAGTGGAGTTCCTGAGATTTACAGGATCATCAGAAAAATATTCTTTGAATCTTAAAGAAGAAACAGATTTCGGCCATGACACAGGTGTCCCAGACATAGCAACTATAATAGGAACAGGAAGGACGACATTACTCATATGTAACCAAATTTAGCATGTAGCCCTGTCAAGAAACATGAAATATAGTGGTAAAGAAACATGAAATACAAACAGAAAATCATGGTAGAAGCGCAACAGATGAGGAAGTATCTGCAGTGGAAAACAGAGTTAACATATCGAATATGATGTGACACTGTTCTGAAAAAGTCATATTGAAATCAAAGGTTAATTCTGAGTATCCCTTCTCAGAGGGTGCCAGACCTGCTGAGTTTCCCTCTATCGATTCCTTTTTCTATCTGAACTGTGACAAATTGAGTGATCTGAACGATATAAGCAAAGCTGATATCTCAGTTGAATCTAGAATATTAGTTTATGGACATTAAATGAGAAATTACTAAGTTCCTATGTTTGACAGAGCTCCAAATATCCATGACGTATTGCATTGTGAGACAAAATCATTGTGAGACATTGTTGAAACAAAAACCGATGTTGCTGCAAAAGGTCTGCAGCATCTGTGCAGAGAAATCAGAATTGACGTTTCTCGTTCAGTCGCCGTTCCTCAGAACGGATGGTATTCCTGAATGTTGATTAATACACAGCAGAGGCTGAATAGCTGTTTATGGATACTGTTAGTAGCTAACAATAGGGGGTGAGTAATGGAAGGCCACGTGACAACTAGGCCTGGTATCTAGGTAGGGGGCATTGAGGAGTTCAGTCCCTAAAATTATTGAACATTATTTTGAGTCTGAATGGCTGCAGGGGCCACCCGCGGAAAATGAGGTGTGGTTCTTCCAGCTTGCGTTGAAATGTCCTGGAACACTGCAGCACGCCTGACGCAGAGATACTGGCCAGGGTACAGGATGGGGTATTAAACTGGGGCAACTGGAAACTCAGGGTCTTTTGCCTAGTTACAGCTTGGATATTCTGTGAAGTAGTCACCCAGTCTACCTTTAGTTTCCCCAATGTAGAGCAGATCACAATGTGAGCAGCTAATGTAGTAGACCGGATTGTGGGAAATGTTTGTAGGATGCTGCTTCACCTGAAAGGTATGTTTGGCCGTTGGATAGTGACAAGGGAGGAGGTAAGTGGGAAAGTGTAACACCTCCGCCAGGGGAAAGTGAAGTGTACCAATGGTGGGGGCTGGGGGAGGTGGGGAGGGGGGGAGGAGTATGCAGTGAATAATGAGTGGACTAGGGTGTCCTGCAGGAAATGGTCACTTCAGAAGGTGCAAACGGGAGAGGAGATAAATATATGTCTGCTGGTGGCATCGCGCTGGAGGTGGGCGAATGTGGACTGATGATCTTCTGCATGTGAATGCTGGTGGGATGGTAGGTAAGGACAAGGAGAACTCTTACACTGTTGTAGGAGGGAGGAGAGAGGGTGAGGATAGAAGTGCAGCAGGTAGGTCAGAACTGGTTGAGAGCCCTGTCGATAACAGAGCTGGGGAATTCTCGGTTGAGGAAGAAGGTGGACATTTCAGAGGAAACATTTTTGAAATTGTCATCATCAGAACCAATGCGGTGGAGACGGAGGAACTGGGGGAGTGGAATGGAATCTTTGCAGGAAACAGGATGTGAGGATGTGTACTCTAGGTATCTGTGGGAGTCGGTGTGTTAATACTGGATATCAGTGACAGGTCTGTCCCCAGAAATAGAAGCAGAGATGTGGAGGAATGGAAGGGAAGAGTCAGTGGTAGACCAGGTGAAAGTGTGGGAGGGGTGCAAATTAGAAACGATTAACTTTTCCAATTCTGGACAAGAGAGAGGAGCAGTAGCTGTGATATCATCTACGTATCAGAGAAGGAGTTGTGGATGGGGTCTGGAATAGAACTGGAACAAGCAATAGTCTACAGATTTAGTTAATATAATAGTCTGATGTGCCATGGGAAGTTTATAGAACAACAGGTGACATGTGAAGGTATCAGAAAGCTGGTCTCCAGGCTCTGAAATGTAGAGGTGAGTCCACCAGACAACAGCAGCACCACCCTTACCGGCATAGGCTGAATAACATAGTAAGGGTAGGGCGGAAGCACACAGCGTATAGTCTGTTGAGATGGTGATAGGTTGGATAAGGTGAGGGGATACAGAGAACTTAAGATAACCAAACTCACATGGAACGTTCTCAATGAACAGATAGAGTTCAAGTAAAGGCCAGAGGAATGGGTCCAGATGGAAGGAGAGTGTTGGAGCTGGGCGAAAGGGCTATGGGATGGGGAGTGGACTTTTGCCCAAAGAAATGGACATTGAGAGAAGACGGTGGAAGAGAAGTTCAGCATTATGTCGTGCCTGAAATTCATTAAAGTGGGGCACAGAGGGACAAAGCTGAGACCTTTGCCGAGTACAGTACATTCAGCATTAGAGCATGGAAGGTTAGGAGGGATGGTAAATACACGACAAGAGGTGGGCTTGGGGGAGGTGATGGACTCAGATTGCAGGTCATGGGTGGTGTGGCAGTTTTAGAGGCTCATAGGCATCTCTAAGTTATTCCATCTTGTGGGCCTCGTATATCTGGTGAGCATGGCGAATGAGCTGGAGAATGAAGTAGAATTGGGGAATGGTGCAGCCTTGAGCCAATGCGATGTGATGCTGTTAGACAGAGAAAATGTTGATCTCAGTGGCAGCGACACCGCACGACCAGTCCTCAGAAAGTAAATGATTGAAAATAATCGGAATCATTATCTTATTGTAAACTTCTGATTTCATTGGGGTGACACTCAACCAGCAAGGTCTTACTTTTCTGAGACATTACACCTAACTGTGAAAACTGATGTATCTTGATGTTATTAATGAGACAAATCCATCCATGGATTTGTAAGGCACTAGCAAGGGCAGAGTTTATTTGTCATTCCCAATAGCTCTAGGGAAGGTGTCATTATTCATTGAGGAAATCACCAGCACAGAATTTCCTCCGATTCCCGTTGACCGCAGTTTCCTGAGGGTCAATGATGCTACATGAGTCAAATACTACTTTGATGGCACCTCAACTGACATTGGAAAATCAGTTAAAATACTAAAGAGAAAAAGGGTTGAACAAGGCATATTTGTACAATGTAGTCACTGTCCTCGCAACGTTTAAGGACAAACAGATGCGTGGACTTCTGATTCTGAGGAGAGGTTTGTCCAATTAGTGATAAGGCTGTTTGGTGAAGTGCTGTGACAGAGAGACAGAAAAAAGTTCCACTCTCTATGGGGAAAAAAACACCCTATTCACGGTACCTTACACAGCAACAGACATACACTATTGTCTGTTCATATTGGGCATTGAATATCTCCATCTCATCATTCACTAATGCCCAATAGCAACACAGAAGCCAGCAGCTCCCATCACCCCAGTGGAAAGCTAAAAGGGTAAGGGATGGCCAGTGGAAGTGGGAGTAACTAGGGAACTGGTGTAACTTACAGTGGGAATGGCAGAAGAAGGATGATTGATCAGATAATCTCACAAACTTTAAAAAAAAAGCCTTTGGACATGCACTTGGTGATGCACGCTCGCATTTTCATTCAATGATTCCATGTGGTGTCAGCCACGAACACTCAGATATATTCTGAAGCAATAACTAATGGCAGTTCCTAGTTTGTTCCATTGACTGTACTCAGTAAGTGAGCCTCCAGTGAAGTGCTGGTGTTATCTCCCACTTTCTATTTCAATGTTTCGGTTTACTTGAGTTGGTAATGTAATTTCCGGAATCGATGATGTCATTTCCTGCCGTTTTTCTCACAGGATGGTAGATGGAGTCAAAATTGATGTGTTTGTTGATGGAGTTCTGGTTGGAATGCCATGTTTCCAGGAATTCTTGTGCTTGTCTCTGATTGGCCTGTCATAGGATGGATATGCAGACCTAGTCAATGTGGCGTACTTCCTCATCAGTATGTAAGACATTCGGATTGTGATCATGTCTTTTGTAGCTAGTTGATGTTCATATATGCTGGAGACTAGTTTTCTGCTTGTTTTTCCGTTGTAGTGTTTGTTAAAGTTCTTGCAAGGCTTATTGCTCCAGGAGCATAACCGACAAAGATGTGAATTTATTGCTGTGCTCAAAAGTATGAAAAAAGTTGCAGAGTAGAAAAAGAATACTCTATTAGTAGGCATTGTAGCATCAAGGAATTCTAATTTCAAGGTTGTCAGCAAAAGAGAAATAAGGAAAAACGTCTTTAGTTAGAGAGTTGTTACGAATTGGAATTGACCGGATGGGAAAGTCGTGGATGAAGATTCAAAAGAGAACTGGATATATATTTGGAAATTATTAATTTAACGGACAACAGAGAGAGGGCTGGCAAATGGGAGATGCTTGGGAGATATTTTTGGAGCTGATGCATACATAATGACCGATCGCTTCCTCCTGTACTTTACAGTTTTGTACTCTATCATGTGCCAGCTGTGAATAAAATTCAATATCCAATTATTTCACAGTGTAAATGTTCGCAAATATGTGATTATTTGGTGCAGCATAAGCATTTAAAATGCAAGTATTGCAAGGTCAGCTTCATTATGAAGTCTAATTATTACTCAGAACATGAATATTTTACATGTTGTATTCCCATTACTAAAACAAATATATCATTGCTTTGTCACAAAACTCTTTGGAAAGCTTTGACTTTTCACTGACACGATGTTATGTTCGTTGTTTTTTTTCACTCTCCACGTTTCATATTAAACATCATTCATTCTAAAAATTGGAAGCTTTCAAGTTATTATTCACTAAAATTTGATCACACAAATAATTTATTTAGTTTAATGTTCACAGTGCATGGTGAATTATTACAATTTTTAAATTGCTGGCAAATAGCTGAAGATCGTACATTTCAGTGAGAAATTAAACTGATTGTTTATATATAAAGGTATAAGAACGCTAATTCTATTTGTATCTTCAATCGTTTGCTCACTCTGAACATCAAATCATTCAGAAGCCAGCCACTTTAAAAATATTGGAGTGACAAAACATTGCTTTGAATCCTGACATTGAATATCTAATTCTGATCACCACAAGGGTTATGTTCTTTCTTCGATAAAATAAAATGAACTTGCTTTATTTCTGTGTTAGAAAATCTTGACAGGAGTTTATATTTTAGTTCCATAAATATAAAATCAACAGAATTGATTGAAGAGATTCTAGTTCAGTTGAATGATTATCGTTCACATCTTATTTTTGCCCAATTCATGGAATATAGCAAACATCCCACTATTGTTCGGCTCAGTAAACTCCCCACCTTGCAATCAGGTATGCTGAAAATTGCTTCAAATAGATCTGAAATCATTTACACTGTTATTGGACCTCACAGCTGCCTGAGATACACAGAGTCTCAGTCGCCTGTTCCAAAATCTGTACATTGAGTTTCTAACCTGGTTCCGGGCAGTCAGTCAAACATGACTTCAAAACAAATAATTTGGAATCCACCTTGGCCAGGGGGAGAACCCGCCAACAGACTATCACTGGTCTCAGTGTCGGTACAAATATTGTCCAGGTTAAATACTAATGGCTGATCAGCAATCAATTTTTAAAATTCATCTTCAGTCAGAGCCTGGCCCAGAGAGCAGACATGTTGACATGGAGAGCCTGAATCACACCATACATGTTACCTATGGTGATGAAATCTGACCTACCTCCAAGATTCCATACCCCTGCACCCCGGGTGAAGACATTAACAAGTTGACAATCTATTGCAGTACCTTGTGCCTCACAAAGAAACCTCTAAATCCATATCCAATAAATGGCACCTTCACATTCTCCAGTATCAAAATAAATTTGTACATCTCTGTGAATGGTCAGAAATTCCTACATGGGTCACACAGGAGAATGGATGCGAAGTAACCAGCAGCAAACGACAATCCAAAAATCACATCAATAACTGAACTTGACGGATTCTGTCTGGTTTAAGTAAGCACACATGTTATACTGGCTTTCAGGTGACTGGAACAATGCACAACAAACTGGAGGCGTTGGCCTTACACCCCTCCAAAGCTTCCTGATCTCACACACATCACTCCCTCACACATTCAACAATTGATGAGAATCCACAAGCTGGGTGAAACTGGAAACACAGAACAGTGCAGAACATTGCAGCACTGTACAGGCCCTTCGGTCTTTGACGTTCTGTCGACCTTTGATCCTACTCAAAGATCAAACTAACCTACGTACCTTTCATTTTACTGTCATTCATGTGCCTATCCAATTATATATCCCTAATATAGTTGATTTTACTACAACTGCTGGCTGTTCATTGTTCACATCCACCCCTCTGTGAAATAACCTACCTCTGACATCACCCCGAAACCTTCCTTCAATTACCTTAAAATCTACCCCCTCCAGAGCCATTTCCACCGTGGGAGAAAGTAAATGGCTATCCACTCTATCTATGTGTCTCATCATCTTGAACACCCCTGTCAAGTCACTTTCCATTATTCTTCGTCCCAATGAGGAAAACACCCTAGCTCTCTCAAATTTTCTTTGTAAAACATGCCCTCCAGGCCAGGCAGCACCTTGATAAATCTCCTCAGCACCCTCACCAAAGCTTCCACATCTTTCCTATAACGAGGCAACCAGAACTGGTCACAATATTCTAAGTGTGGTCTCAGCAGGGCTTCATAGAGCAGCAGCATAACCTCGCAGCTGTTAAACTCAATCCCTTGGCTAATGAATACATCAAACACATCCTTAACAACCTTATTAACCTGGGTAGCAACTTTATGGGAGCTATGTCATGGACCATATGATCTCTCTGTTCCTCCACAATGGAAGAATCCTGCCTTTAACCCTATATTCTGCATTCAAATTCGATCTTCCAAAATGAATCGTATCCCACTTTCCATATTGAACACAATCTGCCACTTCACAGCTGGGTACTGCATCCTGTCAATGTTCCTGTTGCAAACTACAACAGCCCTCCACACTATCCACAATTCCATCAACCTGTGTTACATTATCAAACTTACGAACCTACCCTTCCACTTCGTCATCCAAGTCATTTATCAAAATCACAAACAGCAGAGGTCCCAGAACCGATCCTTATGGAACACCACTGCTCACCTAGTTCCACACTGAATACTTCCCATTTACCACGACCCTCTGTATTCAATGGGTTAGCCAATTCTGTATCCAGACAGATAGGTCTCCCTGTATGCGATACCTCCTTACATTCTGAATGAAACTACCACGGGAAAGTTTATCAAACACCGTGTTAAAATCCATCCACTCCGCATTCACTGCTCTAACGTCTTCAGTGTGTTTAATCCCATCCTCAAATAATCCAATAAGTGTTGTGAGGTATAACCTGCCCCTCATAAATCCATGTTGACTATTTCTAATCAAACCTTGTTTTTACAGAATCCTCTCCAATAGTTTGCCCAATACTGATGTAAGACTGACTGGTCTGTCATTCTCAGGAAAATCCCTGTTTCTTTGCCTGAACAAGTGATTACATTTGCCACCCTCCAATCAACCGACACTACTCCAATGGAGAGTGAAGGCACAAAGGCACAGAAATCTCTTCCCTCTCTTCCTGTAGTAACCTAGAGTGTTTCCTGTCTGGCCGAGGGATTTATCTATCCTTATGTTTGTACTTCAAACAGTCTGTATTTCACCTCAACTTTTTACTCCCTGTCCAACCAAATGATTGACTGCTTTCCATTTCAGGGCTCTGTACAGTGCTGCCTTCCTGAGCAAGTATGGTTCCCAATATCCTGTGTATGATGGAATGGAAAACATGGGAAGCTTTGACTCTGCTGCTCCTCAGATGCAGCCTAACTGCCGTGCTTTTCCAGCGCCACAATTTTCAACTCTGATCACCAGTCCTCACTTTCTCCATCACGGAGGGCTGTCCCCTCTGCACACTGAGCAGGGAAATAATCAACTGAAACTCATTGTATCTGGAGCTGACTGTTCAGTTCTGGAAAGTTGCATTTGATGAACACATTTACTAAAAAGGAATTTCATATTCAACAAATTTTCATTCAGTCACAGAGTTACAGTTTTGATTCATGCATTGGACAGGTTGATAACGAACAGTGAATGACTGAAGAACTCCGAGGTACAGAGTATTCCAGGTGATATATTCCAGGTTGGATGTGCTTTACCTTGATGCTGGTAATATTATCAGACAGACAGATATGATAAGGAAACGAGGTGACATGTGGAAGTGTGACATTTTTGCCATTACAGAGATGTGTTTGAGGGAGGTCGGAGCTAACAACTCAATATTCTGTGGTACCAGAACAAGAGTCAGGACAGAAGACAGGGTAAAAGAGGAGGTGATGTTGCCTTATTAATTATGGGGTTAGTTACTGGCGTAAGAAGGGACAATATCTTGAAAGGATCTTCTAAAGAGGCTTGGTGGTTAGAGCTCAGGATCAAAACCACGGCAGAAACACTGCTAGGGATATATTATAGACACCCAGATAAAGGAAAGTACAGGAGCAGGTATATAACCACGTTATTGAGGTGTGTAAAACAATAATAGGATAGTTAGATTCAAGCATTTCAATTCCAAACATTCATTCGGTCAGTGATAAATTTTTAAGAGGGGCAGGAGTTTTGAAATTTATTCCAGAGAGCTTCTTATATCAACACAGAGCAGATACAACAATGGGCAGTGCAGTGCTGGGCCGCACTGTGGGGAACGAAGCCACTCGGTTGTTCCAGGCAGAAGTGGGAGAACATTATCGGACCAGTGAACGTGATATCACACATTTTGATTTTGCAAAGGAAAAGACCCCAAAATGTTAGAAAAATAAGAGCTTTTTGCATTGGGGAGATAGATTTTATGGAAACAAATGACAGGATCTGGCCAAAGTGCAGTTGCTTCTGGGTGAAACTGTAGCAGAACAAGGTGGGGAGGGGGTTGGGGGAATCATTTGATTAAAATTGAATTGATGACAGTGTCGGCCCAACATGTTACACCGAAGATAAAATTTAGGAAAACAAACCCAGAGAACCTCAGATGTCGACACAAATTCTGAACAGGATGAAAAGGGAAAGAGAAGCTTAAATCTGGTACCAAGTGAGCAGGTCAATAAAGGTCCTGCAAGAATATAGCAAGTGGAGGGCTAAACTTAAACAGTCAGTGGAAGAGCAGAAGGAGGGTTGATAAAACATTAACGGGTAAGACTACCAAGAATCCACAGTCATTTGTTTTTGGTTTATTAAGGGGAAGAGGATAATGCGGGAAAGAATGGGAGTATTAGAGATTAAGGGGACAGCCTGTTCACAGAGCCAGAGAATATGTTAAACACACCGTACGAATCGGTCTTCAGTTTGGAGAAGCAGTTCATGGATTCAGGGTGAGTGACCGTTTGACTCTTGAGCAAATTGACACAGGAGCTGAGGAAGAATTGCAATTTTATGCAAGATGGAGTGGGGAAGTCACTAGATTAAGGACCACCAAGTCTCACATCAGTGAGAGGGAAACAATTGTAGAAAATTCGGAGGACTGTTGAGGCTGCATCATTAAATATCTTCAAGGCTGAGACAGACAGATTTTATACAAGCGTTACGGGGATATCACAGGAAAGTGGAATGGGGGATTAACGAAATAAATATAACCTGATCGAAGGAAAAGCAGACTCAGTGAGATGATAGACATATTGTTGCCCCTACGTCTAATGGTGTTCTTTTCCAATAAACATGTATTGACAAAAACATCTACCTCTCTAACTATGGAGTAAGACACAGTTTGGAATGCAATCGAGGGATTCAAGGAATTCATAAACGCAATACGAATGGACAGAAAGTACGAGAGGACTGCAATGACATGGATTGCCTGTTAGAGTGAGGATTGCATCGACACAATCACCACTACCAGAAGAAAGACCTCAGCAAGACATCCTCCAAGGCCAAGAGCAGACCTGCACTGGGGAGCAGGTAGTCTGGGGCCAGGTGTCAAGGAGTGCTGAAGGCCTAAACACTACATCACTGTCGTGTCTCCTTCCTTCCCTGACCAAAATTAAATGTGGAGGGGTAGAGAGACATGCCGTTGGCAGCAGAGTAAGCAGGAAGGCTTTCACACGAGAGGCTTTGGACAGCTCAGCTCAGCAAAATGTACAGGTAAACTCAAATAAAGTCCTTTTAACTTTATTGTTACAGCAGTCGAGATGGCATTTAGGGCAGTTACACGCTCCATCTTGTGAGATGTGGTAGCCCAGGGAGATTTCCACCGTCCCTGATGGCTACACGTGTGGGCACTGCACCCAGCTTCAGCTCCTGGGAGACCGTGTTAAGGAGCGACGCTGGGTGGCAAGGTGGATCATGGGTTAGCACAGCTACTTCAGAGCACCAGTGACCAGGGTTCAAATCCTGCCTCGGGCAACTGTCTGTGTGGAGTTTGCACATTCTCCCCTTGTCTGCATTGGTTTCCTCTGGGTGCTGCGGTTTCCTCCCAAAGTCCAAAGATGTGCAGTTTAGTCGAATTGGTCATGCTTAATTACCCGGAGTGTTGCGTGTAAGGGAGTGGGTCTGGGTGGGCTGCTCTTCGGTGGGTCTGTGTGAACTTGTTAGACCGAAGCGCCTGTTTACACACTGAAGGTAATCAAATCTAGGATGCACTGAGGGTCATCCGAGATACTGACAAATTCATAGACACGCCCCTAGTTATGTTTCTTTAATGACTGTAATATTCCAGTCCAACGTTCATCGTCCTGAGTTCATTAGCCTTACCTGTCAGTCCTGTTGTATTTAAATGAACACAATTTAATCCAACAGGCGTTCCTTGCTTCCTGTCATGTTCCAGGCAGAGAGTAGATCGGCGACCAACAGGAATGGCAAAGGGAGTAGGCAGGGATTGCATGAATCCCCTGTGGCTATTACCCTCGAAAACAAGTAGACCATTTTGGATTGTTGGGGGCGATGTCCGTTCAGGGGAAAGCAACAGTTGCCAGGTTGGTGCTACTCCCACTGGCTCTTGGGCACAGCGGGAAAGGGCGTTAAAGTTAAGACGGTCGATTGTTAATGGGACAGATCAAAGATTCTCTGGTCGCAAATGGGAATCCAAGATGGTGCGTTACCTCCCAGGTACTAGGGTCCAGCATGTCTCCAAGTGGCTGCAGAACATTCTCAAAGGGGAGGGTGAGCAGAAGAAATCGTTATGCACGTTGGCACAAATGATATCCGTAGAAATAGGGATGAGGTCCTGCAGCGTAATTACAGAGAGCTAGGAGAATCATTTTTTAAAAAAATATCTTGACAGTGATAATCTCCAGAGAGGTAGATTAACGTCAGAGACTTGCACTGAAGGGGATTCCAATATCTCTTGCGGCCAGTTTTGCTCGGGTTACAAGGGAGGGTTTAAACTAGATTGGCAAGTAGTCATATCCTCAAGAGCAGGAGGAAAGTGGAAGGAGATACAGTAATCAGAAATAGTAAGGTTAGGCTGGAAAACGATAGAGCGAAAGTAATGCATTTTGGATTAAATTGCATCTGTTTCAATGCACGAGGGCTGACAGGTAAGGCCAATGAACTCAGGGTGTGGATATGTAGGTGAGACTGGGATATTATAGCCATGACAGAAATATGGCTAAGTGATGGAAAGGACTGACAGCTTAATGAGCTAGGGAACAGGTGCTTTAGGTGAGACAGAGATGGTGGAAAGAGGGGAGGGGGAGTTGCATTTCTGATTAAGGGGAGTACCACATCAGTAATCAGAGATAAAATAAATGATGGATCACCCAATGAGGCTTTGTGGGTGGAGTTAAGAAATAGGAATAGAATGGTGAGGTGTTGGGGTTGTAATATGGGCCCTCAAAGAGTCAACAGGAATGAGAGTAACAAATATGCAGGGAGAGGGGGGAGAGCTGCAGGAGCAATAGCGTTATCATACTAGGGGATTTTAATTTTTCTAATACAGACTGGAACGGCCAGAGCATTAAGGGATCTGATGAGATAGAATCAGTCAAATGCACCAGGAAAGTTTCCTCGAGCAGTATATAGAGTGTCCTACTCGGGAAGGGGCAAAACTCCAACTTTTCTTAGGAAATAGGGCTGGACAGGTGACTGCATTAATAGTGGAGGAGCACTTTGGGACCAGTAACCATAGTTCTATTAGTTTTCATACAGTTATGGAGAGGGACAAACCTGGTCAACAGGTTCATGTTCGAACTTCGGGCTTGGCTCAGTTCTAGGCCGCTGGGATCAAGGGAATCCCTGGAGATATATAAGAGAGACAGGAGTTCACTGAAGAAAGAAATCAGTCGGGTGAAAAGGGGGCAAGAAAGAGCCTCGGCTGAGAAGATTAGGACGAATCCAAAAAGGTACTTAAATATATTAAAAGAAAAAGCAATAACTGGAGAGAAAATAGGACCCATCGAAGACCAATGTGGACAAGTATGTGTGGAACTATAAGAGATGGGTGAAATCCTCAACGAATATTTCTACTCTATATTTACCGTGGAGAAAGACCTGATGACTTGAGAACTTGAGGAAGTTAGTGGTGATATCTTAGGGGCAATCCATATCATAGTAGAGAAAATTTGGACGTACTAGAATGTTTGAAAGTGGTTAAATCTCATTGTCCTTACCCGATATATCGAAGAACACCTCAAGTGGCTCCAGAAGAATTTTCGGCGACCCTGGACTATAATGTTGATCATCACTGACCACAGTGGATGTCCCGGAAGACTGGAGGATAGCAAATGTCATGCCCTTATTCAAGGAGAACTGCACAAAAAAAAAGCCTTGGAACGACAGATCAGTAGGTTGAACATCCGTGGTAGGTAAGTTACTTGAGAAGGTTCTGAGGGATAAGATGTACATGCATTTAGAAAGACAGGCTTTGATTAGGAATAATAAGTGTGGCTTTGTGCGAGGAAGTTTGTGCTTGACAATTTTCTTAATATAATTGGATGAAGTGAGCAGGAAGATTTAATTGGGTCAGTAGACATCGAAACATGTGATGTTGGAAAAGCACAGCAGGTAATGCTGCATTCGAGGGGCAAGAGAATCTATGTTTCGGACATAAGCCCTTTATCAGGAACGTCCAATATGTCGATTCTCCTGTTCTTCTGATGCTGCCTGACCCATCGTGCTTTTCCAGTGCCACACGTTTCGACACTAATCTCCAGAATCTGCAGAGCTCACTTTCTCCAAGATTTAGTCAATATGGATTTCAATTACACCAGAACAGAATGAGGCCTTTCAACCCCTGGGGCCCGATATACAGTTACAGGAGGAGGCCAATAAACCCCTCGGGCCTATAAAACTGTAACCAGATCATGCAGCACCAGTGTCCAGTTGCACAGCAACAGGATCAATCTATTCAGTTACTTGAAGTCAGTAACACAGGAAATGGAAGAGGCAGCAAAGTGACTGGACTATGGGGTATACTGGAATAAAACCAGGCTACATAGCCCCTCAGACCTGCCCTTCCATTCAGTAAGACAGGGCAGATCTTCACTCGGCCGCAATTTCTCTTTTATGCCCAATTCTTTGTAGCCCTCGACTCTCTGACGGGTCAAAATCCACTGACACCCACTCGCACCCCCCAAACATTTCAATGATTTGGCCTCCCCAACTGTCTGGTCCCAACCGTCACTACTCCCTGAGAGAAGGAAACACTCCCCACACATATACCTTGGCCTATTGACATGGATAGAAGATATGAACACAGCGTAAAGTGACTGGCCCTGATATCATGGCAGTACTTGATTCAGTGAGATGTCAAGGAGACGGAACAAAATTGAACTTGATGGGAATCAGTTGTAAACTCCCCACTGGTTGAATCATTCAGAACACAATGGGGTTGGTGGACATCAATCCTCCCAGTCCCTGGATATCCCTGTGGGCAATCCTCAGTGGAGCTTCTTCGGCAAAAACATCTTCAGCTGCTTCATCAATGTCTTTCCCTCTGCCATACGATCAGGGGTGGGGATGTTCTGTGAAGATTATACAATGTTCAGAACAATGAGTAACCTCCTAAGGTACTCAGGTATCAAATCAGAACAACATTCAAGCTTGTGCTGCTAATGTCAAGGTAACATTGATCAAAAGCACTGCTGGGCACTAAACATTTCCATGGTTAAAAGAAAGAGGAACTCCTTCAGCAACTCTAGCTGGTTTCACAGTAATATAAGAAAGCCATTCCACCCATCTGATCTGTTGGATAACAAGAGGCGCAATGCGTTCACTCACTCCTGCCTATTACACAAGAAGACAATTTTTAAAAAAACAGTAGATGTTGGAATCCAAAATACACACGCAGGAAGCTGGAAGAACAAAATAAGCAAGGCAGCATCAAGACGTTGAGAAGTGAACGCCTTGGATATAACCATTCGTCAGGACTGTGGATGGGAGTAAGGGAGTCTATAGATAAAATGCGGGTGAGGGAGGAGGAGGCAGAGTGGCGAGATGGGAGATAAGTGAACACAGATTAAGGGTATCAGCGGGTTGGTGATGGGATGGCTGAGTCCAGTTGGTAGGTAGCTGGACAATAGCTTGCTCAGAGGAATGGAAGGGAGGGGAGGGTCTGGGAAGGGAGTCAGGGGATTGGAAGGGAGGTTATTTGCAATTGGAGAATTCAATGTTGAGTCCCCGGGGTGTAGGCTACACAGGACACAGATGAGATCTTGTTCTTCCAAATCGTGGTTTGGTTCGTTGTGGCAATGGAGGACGCCAAGGATGGCCATATTGGAAAGGGACTGGGAAAGAGAATTGAAATAGGAGTAATTTAGCTAGGATGACTACTACATTTTAAAACAGACAAAAACTTTATTCATGAAATTACACAATGAAACACAAAGAATAGAATAAAGAATCACGACAGAATTCAACCTAATTCAACTAGACTTAATTATGCTGTTCCGAGCATACACAACTGTCCCAATAATCAAACTGCCAATTAAAACCAGTACAAACGGAACATATACTTCCAGGTTGAAATTGAAGGTCAGAAAAGAGAGAGAGTTTCCACACAGCTCTCAGATGAACTTCCCAGTTCAAAACTCAACTGAAAACTGCTCAGCTCAATTCAGCTCAGCTAGTTCAGCTAAAAGAGCTCACCACTCTCCGTTCATTATACTGGTCACTTATAAAGCATGACCACTTTGGCCTGAAGTCTCATCTGTTTCCATATAAACAAAAGGCCTCTAAAAATCCTTTTCATCTCTGTACCAAACCAGACTGATAGGAGCTTGGCCCCGTTTTATTGTCCCTGCGAAAGAAACCAGGGATAGAGTCTCCTTGAGCCAAGAAACAGCTTTTTGACAAATAAGGGACTTGCTTTGTGACATGTCTCCCCCCACTGAAAAAAAAGAACCATCAATGCTAAAAAATGGCTGCATTTTTAACCTTTGAAATCCAGTTAGTAGTCTCAAAACAGACAGATACACTATGCTAACAGTAAACATTCAAACATGCACAAACGCTTTCAAATTCAGGCCGAGGTACACCCACCACCGAACACCTCCGTATTTCATTCGAGTCTCAATAACTCATCAGCTTTCACGTTTTCGCGACCTTCCACATGCACAATTGTCAGATTGAATGGCTGCAACAAGAAGCTCCATCTAAACAATCTGGCAGTTTTGTCCTTAGTTTTTCCCACAAATGTGTTGTGATCAGTGTATACGATTGTCTCAGATGCATTGCTGGTAATATAAACACAGTTATGGTGTAATGCCAACACGAACTTTAAAGTCTTTTTCTCCACCGTTGAACATTTCTGTTGATGAACGTTCGACTTCCCAGAATAATACCCGATGGGCCTTTCTATTCCCCCATCATCCTCCTGTAGGAACACCGGGCCAATACCCACATCACTGGCAACGATAGCCACCTTGAAAGGCTTCGCCTAATCTAGTGTAGTTCTTCTGGGAGCAGTGTTTACACAGTCTTTAGATTGTAAAATGCCTTTTGACAGTCCTCTGTCCACTGAGAGTTCTTGCCCTTGACAATTTGGTGAGTGGAGCTGCCGCACTGCTTAAAGTTTGGCACAAACTTTCGGTAAAATCCAGTCAATCCCATGAACCGTAGTACTGCATATTTCTTTTTGTCGACGGTGTGAAACATTCCCCAACTACTTTCGTTTTCGTATCTCATGGGGCCATTTGTCCATGTTCAATAACGTGACTTGGGCTTTCTCAAATTCACTTTTAGCTAAGTTTACCACCAAGCCTGCCTTCTGAAGTTAATCGCACAAGTCCGATAAATGCTGTAAATGTTCCTTCCATGAGTGACTAAAAACCACCTGGTCATCAACGTAGACCACACAGTTGAGTAATCAGGCAATGACCTTATTATCGGTCTCTGAAATGTGGCTGGATCGCATTTCATACAAAATGCCACAATTTGAACTGATATAGTCCATTTGGCGTTATGAAAGCCGAAATTGCCTTTGCTTTTTCTGACAGAGGTCCGTGCCAGTAGCCTCTGAGTAAATCCAACGTAGAAATGTAAGTAGCTTCTCCCACTTTTTTGACACAGTTCTCCAAACATGGAATTGGATATGCATCAGTCTTTGTAACGGCATTGACTTTGTGATCGTCCACACATGACCGTTGGGTACCATCTGGCTTTGGTACCATGACTATATGTGAACTCCAGTCACTGTAACTCACTTCGATTATGACATATTGGAGTGTGCGCTCTATCTCCTTCTGAACCTGTGCCAATTTTGGAGAGTCATGCCCATAAGGATGTTGCTTAATCAGAACAGCATCTCCTGTGTCTACATCATGCACAATTATGTTCGTACTTCCCAGTTTATTGCCACATATCTCTCCACAAGATAGTAAAAACTCTTTCAGGTCACGTTTCTTTTCTTGTGTAAGGTAACTCAATAATTTATCCCAATTTTTGACAACTTCCTCATTCTCCAATTTGATTTGAGGAATGTCCAATTCAGAATCCTCTGAACTTGGTTCTTCCTTCTGTGCTGTAATCATTAACACCTTCTCCTCTTGCTTTCCTTCCCTATCAAAATACCTTTTGAGAATATTCGCATGACACACTCCGTGACATCTCATCCTGTCTGGAGTCCGTATCAAATAGTTCACCTCATTCAATTTCTTTCCAATTTGATAAGGTACGCCAAAACTTGCTTTTCAAGGTTCAATTGTTACTGGAAGTAACACTAATACTTTACTCCCAATTGCAAAATTGCCAATTTATGATTTCTGATCCACTTCCTGTTTCTTTGTATGCTGCAATACTTCTGAATGCTGTCTACCCAACTCTCCAGCTCTGTTTAATCGTTCCCTAAAATTTGACACATCATCCAAATGGATGGTCTCTGAATCCTGACTTATTAACTTTTCCTTAACCAATGTTAATGGTCCTTTTACTTTATGCCCACAAATTAATTTAAATAGACTGAATTTGGTCGATTCATTCTGTGCATCTGTGATCACAAACAGTTCAAAAGAAATTTCCTTATCGCAATCATCTGTATAATCCTGACCATAAAACCTCAACATGGTCTTCAGTGTTTGATGCCATCTCTCTCATGCTCCCTATGATTCCAAAAAGTACGCAGTAAATTTGAATTGCTTTATTCCCAAGTTATCCATCATCTCCTTGAATAGTTCGGATGTGAGGTTTGATCTGTCTGCATCTCTATTGGTAGTCCGTACCTAGTAAAAAAATAATCATTTTCTACAACTCTTTTAGCTGTGATGCTGCATAATTGGTCTGCCCCCGGAAATCTAGTCGACACATTCATTATTGTTAATAAATACTTATTTCCACTTTTTGTTTGAGGTAGGGGCCTACACAATCTATCAAGACTCTTGCGAAAGGTTCCTCAATGTTGGAATAGGTATTAAAGTTGCAGGTTTATTACTCTCTGTGTGACATGTTTGAGACATCTGGCAAAATTCAACTACATCTTTGTGTAGTCCAGGCCAGTGAAAATATCTTTGTATTCCAGCCTGTAATGTCCTAACCCCGAAATGATCTCCAAGTGGTAGCTCATGTGCCACTCGCAACGCCTCCTTTCTATACCCAACAGGAAAAACAATTTGAAGAATTTCTGTCCACGCCTGATCTGCCACAATGTGCGCTGATCTCCATATCCACATTAAGACATTGTTAAGTAATAACACACAGGAATGCATTCATTCTCTTTCTTGCTAAATGTTTTTTGACATAACTTTCGTAACTCCTCATTTTTCTGCTGTAATTCAATCACCTTAGCAGAGCTAAAATACTTTCATGTTTTCATACTTGCTCCTTCTGTTCCACTTATCTGGTCAAAAAGAAACTTTCGGATAACTCTATGTCAGCTTCCTTATCTCTGCCTTTATCCTGCTTCAACCTGTGCATTTGTGATCTTCTGATAACGTAATCAGGGAAAATTCCTGGATAAACATTCTCCAGGTCTTCAGTTGCCTGCATCTCCACTGGCTTTTCAACTAGAGTAGGCAGCACACCTACCAGTGAATCCGCTATAATATTTGCAAGGACAATTTTTATTCCTGGAGCTGAGAGTTAGGGATCCAGTACTCCTACCACACATTCTCCGCTCTTCTCTGGACTCCATCGCCTCACTTTACATAACTGAGCACTTTTTGCCTCACTATGAATTCCTGTTCCCAGCACATTTTCTGGCAATAGTCTCTCAAGAGTTCATAAAGCCTCACCCCTCAGCATTACAGACTGAAAATATCCTGTGTCAATTAATATTGGAACCTCCTTACCAATTACTCCTGGCCTACGTGAATAAACTTTACCCTTCCATGTAGATTTTTTTTTACGCAGAGTTAACATGTCCACTGATCATCTTGTACACTCTGAGGCAGTTGCCTAACTCCCCCTATGCTTTTTGTTACTAATTCAACGTAACTTCCAGGCTTGTCTTGTTATCCTACAGCTGGATTTCTCCCAGCTCACCAACACTGTGAATTTGTGTGGCCCACTTTATTACAATGAAAACACCATAGTATTTAAACTTCTTTGTCCCTCTCAAGGGTTTTTTTAATTACCGTGGTAAATTATCCTTACATTCTGCACTGTGATCCACATTTCCCTTTGTACGTGAGGATATCTCTTTGCTCCACTTTCTGTCCCTCAGAGACCAGAACTGGTTCTGGAAAGCAAATCAAGTTTATGGACCAGTTCATAATCATCAGCCATTTCAGCAGCTAACCTTGCTGTTTGCACTCTCTGCTCTTCCACCTGAGTTTGCACTACTTTGCACTACTAGATTCTTTACGCAGCGGGTTGTGAGTTCATGGAATGCCCTGCCAGTAGCAGTGGTGAACTCTCCCTCTTTCTGGTCATTTAAGCAGGCATTGGATAGGCATATGGAAGTTATTGGGCTAGTGTAGGTTAAGTAGGATTTGGTCGGCGCAACATCGAGGGCCGAAGGGCCTGTACTGCGCTGTATTTTTCTATGTTCTATGTTCTATGTTCTATGTTCTATGTACTTCAGGTAGTGAATTTTTGAATTCCTCCAAATACTAACATCTCTAGGAGCATTATAGCTTTGCCTGAAGTTTAAAGCTCTTATCCAACTATCGAAATTAGTCTATTCCTACAAACTCAGTGTCGGTTTGACCAGGGTCCTCATTCGATTTCTGAAAGATTGCCTATGTTGATTTAATGTTTTTTTTAATCTCTTCAGACTCCCCAGATACCTCCTTTGAAAGGGATGTGAATACCTCACCAGTCCTAACTACAAGTTTCGTTTGGATCAACAAAACCCACATTGCCTCTGGCCACTGCATTTGTTGAGCCAACTTTTCAAATGAGACGAAAAGGTCATCACATTCTTCTCATCAAGTTGAGGCAATGCTTGAACATACACAAACAAATTTTCACTCGGCTTCTGACTACCAGGGGTTGCTCATCCGCACTCTCTTCCTTACTAAGCCCACCCTCAGTCGTTATCTCCAGTGTTTAACATTGACTTCCCTTTTTAAGTGTCAATTTTTGCTATTCAAAAGCTCTCTCTTTCTCTCTCCGCTGCTGCTTTCTCTTTTGCCATTCTTTCTTTTTCCTCTCTGTTCTGATGCTCTCTCTTTTCCCCCTTCTTCTGCATTTTATTGAAAGTCAAATGTTTCATTTATGCTGCCCTTTCCTTATGTCTCGCCGTTAACTCAAGATGTTCCATTTGCAACTGGATTCTTCCCATCTGTACAGATTCTGATGGTTTCTCCAGCAAGTTTAGTTGACGAGCTACTGCTGTAATTACCTCTCCTTTCCTCACAGAATCAGTCAGTCCCAATTCCAGCTTCTCTGCTAATTCTGGCAAATTGGTCTTATTCACTTTTCGTCAAATATCCAAAGTCACTGCATGCACACCTAGGAAACGTTTGGCGACTGAAATAGCCATTGCTATTTGAAGCTTTGTCAACCCAGTCAAGCGAATACCAGAACTAAAGGCACTAGCACCTCCCACACGCTGTTGAAAATCCAGCAATGAGCCCCCAGTCTGTTATGGACGAGGCTAGACCACTCGAAACATTCTTAAGCAAGCAGCCCAGAGCATAACTTTGCAGTTTGTTTTGGTAATTATCCAATGAAAATTACCCGGAGTGATTTAGCTAGGGTGACTTCTAGATTTTAAATCAGAGAAAAACGTTATTCACAAAATTACACAATGAAACACAATGAACAGAATAAAGATCCACTACAAAATTCAACTTATCCAGCTAGACATAATTATGCTGTTCCAAATACACACAATAGTCCCAATAATCAAACTCACATGAAATAACGTCATAATGGAATGCATGTTTCGAGGTTGAAGCTAAATGGCAGAAAAGAGAGAGAGTTTCCACATAACTCCCATTTGAACTTCCCAGTTCAAGACTCAACTGAAAACTGCTCAGCTCAACTCAACTCAGCTTGCTCAGCTAAAAGAGCTGACCACTCCCGTTCATTATTCAAGCCACTTCGAAAGCTTGACCACTTTGGCCTGTAGTTTCATCTGTTTACATATAAATAAAAGGACTCTGAAAATCCCTTTCATGCCTGCACAAAACCAGACTGATCATAGCCTGGCCCTGTTTTATTGCTGCTCTGAAAGGACAGAGTCTACTTGAGCCAATGAACAGCTTTTAGCAAACAAGAAGGATTGATTTGTGACAGAGAAGACAGGCTAGTGTTCTGTATGGAGGTCAGAAGCTGGTGGGAATGGCTAATACTGTCAGAGTGTGGCTGATGACAGATTTGTGAACAACATGACGTTCAATGCAGGGTCACACACCAACTGTACATCCAGACGGTGAGAGTTTATTCAGAACCTGGAGCTCGCTCTCTCAACCAACATGGGGCTTCATAGAGCTCTGTAAAATATCATAGAGTCATAGAATCCTATAGCACGGAGACAGGCCATTAGCACAAACTGGTTCATGCTGATCAAAATGTCCATCCATGCTAACCCCATTTCCCTGCGCTTGGTCCATATCCTTCTAAACCTTTTCTATCTACATATTTGTCCAAATGTGAAGAGACATATCATGGAAAACATGGTATATCTAATGCTATACGTGTTTTATTTTGAAAATAATGAGTGTTGATTCATAACACTCCAGTGTTAATGCAATCACGTTTTTATTCTTTTTGTAGCGTTACAGATTAAACACTTATTTCCTTCACACTCTCCTCATGGTACCATCACTGCAGGGAATTGTCTGGTGAAACTCCATTACACCGTCTCTCTGTAGCAAGGAGATTATTGATTATAAATGAAAGAAAATACTGTCTCAAGTATACTCCACAACTGCAGGACGGTGTCTTCACTCTTATACTTAAATCATTTTGTAATGAACGATACTACTCATTATTGTGCTGATTACTTGCTGAGTCATAGACTCATAGAGATGCACAATATGGAAACAGATTCTTCGGACTGACCCGTCCATGCTGAGCAGATTTCCCAATCCAATATAGTCCCACCTGCCAGTACCCGACTGCTCTGTAGGGATTCTGTTAGTGCCTCATGATCAAGGACATCCAGCTCCTTTTCACCAAGAGCACTTCCCATCATCTCGCCTTCTCATAAATACAAAATGAGATGGATGGCATTTTTTGCCAATCATTTATTTGCCTTATGAAGCAAAGTCACACCAACAACAACATCACTGTTGCCATTGGAGTTGATTGGAGATACTGAGGAGGCGATTATCCAGCTGTATTATCTCTGAGTATGAATCCAGGGAATCAGGTAATGACCCAGACACCGGATCCGAATCCCACAACGGCAAATGTTGGAAATTGAATTCAATAAAATATCAGCAATTAAGAATCAAATGAAACAACGCAACCATTGTCGATTGTCCTACCTAGCACCCTAATGCAAGCAGGAAAGGAAATCTACCTTCTTCAGCTGGTCGGGCTTACATGTAACTCCAGACCCACAGCAATGTGGTTAACTCTCAGTTGCTGTTGGAAATGGCCAAGCCAGCCACTCAGTTATAT
The DNA here is from genome assembly GCF_020745735.1 of Hemiscyllium ocellatum. NCBI lineage: Eukaryota > Metazoa > Chordata > Chondrichthyes > Orectolobiformes > Hemiscylliidae > Hemiscyllium > Hemiscyllium ocellatum. Next base: position 758,083 of record NW_026867802.1, read on the forward strand.
CACACTTCAAAGCCTCAAAGAAGTGAAACCGCATGGACCTCAGCATTGACTACTTACAGCTTACAGACTGCAGTGGGTCAGGAAGGCAGCACACCAACACCTTCTCAAGGACAATGAAGAAAGGGAATTAAATACTGGGCCAGCATCGCATTAATACATGAAAGAAGATGATCACACTCAGGGAAAAGAGAAAAACAGACATAAATAATGTTAAACAGGGACTTTGACATATACCTTACATGGTCATGATTATCAGTAATATGGGAACAGGAGAAACATAAGTAAGTTTTAATTTCATTTTTTATTTCCATCCCAGCTGATCATCAACAATCTCTTTGCTTCTTTCTCTCTATCTCTCTCTTTCTCCATCTATTCAACTCAGTCCTTCTCCCTTTCATAACAGATGTCGGTGTCACCAACATCGATCACACTATTTCCCAACTATGTTTAGTTCTGATGTATGATCATGAGAATCGGATTGCCAATTCTATTTTTCTCTCGGCCGAGGGGGCTGCCAAATCTGCTCAGTTTGTCTGGCACTTTCTCGTTCTTTATTGTTTCTGATCTGTTGTACGATTCTTTGCTTTATTTAACCTTTAATTTTGTTATTACTTGGAATGTCTGCATCGCTGACAGGGGCAGCATTTTTTGACCTAACCAAATGTCGTTTACTGCGAGGTCATTCTTTCAAGCAGTACAGAACAAAGCACATTGCTGTGGAAATCACATAAATCTTAAGCCAGACCAGATAATAATGCAAGTTCTATTTACCAAAGGACATCAGTGAAATAGATAAACGTATGGACAAAATGCTGGAAATGTCATGGTTGTTATTTCCAATTCCTGTCTTTTGTATTTACTTTCTGACACCGTCTGTGGTAGGAGGTGGAATAGCATCTTTCTGTGTAATAACCTGTGCATCTGAATTACATTTCTTCCGACATTACTGCGCTGAGAGAGTGTTTCTGTCATTAAGTTATTTTAGAGACAAGAACAAAGTTGCGATCGAAATATTTGCAACTGAAAGAGTGCTGAAAGGAGAGGTGTAACCATAATGTCTGAATTTTACCAAAGCATAGATAATGGTTTATTAATCGTCAGCATTGAAGCCAAGATGGTGACTGGACATATAATCGAGCTGGTAGTGGATAGGTTTTGTGATGGACAGTATACCGAGACATAAATGAATTTTATTTATTTAAATTCGGTATTGTGAACAGTCTCGTTCTCAGATGTTTGTGAGGGCGGGGGTGTGGGCGGTTCTGAAGTTTGTGGGTAATCAATGGAATTTGCGTTTGAAACTGAAGGCAATAGTTTCTGTCTTTGTCAAATATAGATAACAGAAATAGTAACGAAGTTCACCATGATTGAAGAGATTAATAAATGGATAGAAATGAAGAAACTTACCAGGAACACCAACAATAGCGAGGATAGGGTAGTAACCCGCCTGGATAATCATCAGTGCACCTAATATCCGATATGGAAACCAAGACCAGGAAAAATAAACAAGACCCCAGGATAAACTCCTGTCCATTGTTGCAGCATTCCAGTCTAATGTTCTCAGATTCTGATCCATTAATGGATCATTCCAGACTATTCGCAGATGTTTAAATCTCCTTTTTCTGTCTCTGCAGCTGCTGATCCCTTTGAGCGCTGGAGTTAATGCATCTGCTGCTACAATGGCATAAACCATTGCAAGAGGTCCCTTACTAATAGGAGACGGAAAACATCCAGTGACATAGCTAGGATCCATGGAGACTAGCATCACTCACAGTCACTGAACAAACAGCTCCATTTAACCCCTTTCAGTATGGTCCCTTCCAGTTCACAAAAACTACTGGACTGGATTGAATGTTGGCACCGTTGGCTATTGATCACATTTCCCATCACCCATTGCTCTCGTGAAGTTAGTAGTGAGGGAGAATGATGCATGTTTTCTTATCGCAGGCTAGATGATTCTGCTGCGTTGTCCATTTGCAATACTGTAACCGGATGAACCTCGCACCACCACCACCCTTTAAAACCACAACGTACATGCAGTTACCGTGCAGATCTCTCCTCGACTAGAACAGGCACCAGCCAATATGTTTACAGTGGATATATTTGCACTCCAATACATAGGAAATGTGAATTTGTCTGGGCATTTTTTTATTTGGTCTAATAAGACAATTTTGTATCTTCAACATTCAATGTGCTTCAGCACTTTTTTAAATATAAACTCACAAACACCTTAACACACTTTATTAAGCACAAGTTTCTTCCCATTCCCTTCATGGTAACATCATGCCAGGGTTTAGTCTGGTGAAACCCCTTTGCTGATTAAACCTGTCCACAATACATCTAACAGTCTCTCAACAAAACACGATCATTGGGAAAGATACATTTACTCTGATACTTTAATCATTTTGCATGACCAGCCACATATCATTTACTTCCTGCTGTGTAAAAAATCTATTTGTGACTTATGACCAAGCACATCCAGGTCTGTTTCAACAACAGCATTTCCCAACCTCTCACTATTTAATGAACATAAACGTGAATGATGATATTTGTTGTTCATATCTGAAATATCTTGCAAAGAGCTATTGGCCAAACACTGATCCTTCTGATACCCCAAAGCCTTCACTCCAGATAATTATACTACTCTCTCCATTCCCTCGATTATCCAACTTTTAATACATTCGGTGTATTCCACCCCTACCTACCCATGGACTCTAACATTCCCCACTCACCTCTATTCAATCACGTCAACCGTCTTTTGAAAATTCAAATACTTCATTTCCACTGGTTCTCAATTGTCGATGTCACAAAGGACAACCTCCACAATATCCAACAGGTTTATCAAAGATCAAGATCATTTCCCCTTCCTGAATCTAGATTGATTCTTCCGAATCATGACATTATTGTCCAAGTGTCTAGTTGTTACATTCCTTACAAAAGGTTCCAATGTTTTTCTTACAGCTTACATCAAGCTAACCACTGTTTAGTTTGTTGTTTGCTCTCTCCGTCCTGTTTTAAATATTTACGTTTACAATCGCTGCTTTCCAGTCTGGAGGATCCTTTCCAGAATCTAACCAGCTTTGAAGAATAATCAGTAATTTGTTCACTAGCTCGACTGCCACCTCCTCCATACTCTGGGATGTAGCCCATCAGATGCAGCAATATACCAACCATAAATTCAGTGAGGTTTTGAAAGACATACCTTTTATTAATTCTAATTTCCTGCTGTTCACCATTTTCACCAGTCACTCTGTTCCCCTGTATTTCTGGAAGTTTCTTTCTGTATCTTCCTCAGGGAGATGGACACAATATATTGCTCTCAGCGGACAGATGGGTTCTGTCAGCCAGTGAATATATCGGAGGACTGCACTCCAGTGATGATGGATATGTTATTCACTCCTGCCTGGAAAGTTCCAGAATTAATCCAGTTTAATTCATGGTGAACATCAGCACAGTCCTGTCACTGGTGTGCCGCTACACAGTATACTGAAGGAAGGACACAGCTCAGTGACCACCTCAATTTTGGTTTCTGATACCTGGTCCAACTTAAACAAATGTCCCGGGAAATCCAAGGAAAGATAATGCACTGTCGTGCACCTCCCTATTTATAGAGCTTCCCTTCTGTGGAGCCTCATCTCCATTTGTTTACCATGGACCCAGACACTCTGTAAATGCAGTGTACAGAGTGGGGTCACCAGACCCAGCAGCTGACAATACAAACCCGAGATAAGCATCCACAGAAACTCCACTGATTTTCCAATGACAGGAACAAGTCAATTCCCCATATGGAATGTGCACGCGCTCAGTATTGAAAATTATTTCCACTCCTGAGTTTCTCTTCCTGGTTGAGAAAGCCGTTGCATCTCTGCACACTCCCACACTAACAGTTTCTCTCTCCAAAGAAGTAGTTGACAATGTAACATTACCTTTCTCTACATTTCAGCAACTACAAGGGCAGCACCAGTATTGTTAATGGATTTGATCATCACACTCAGAGGAGAGAGGTACAGGGAACCTATCTCACTTTAAACAGGGACAAATCTAAATGGACGCGATATTCAGGAATATGGGAAAACGGGGAAATGTGAGAATAACTTGCCATTTTGTTTTCCTTTCAGTTCATCATCAGCAATCCCTTTGCTCACTTTTTATTTCTTTTCCTCTCTGTTTCTGGCCATTTCTGCAGCCATTCAATTTAAACCTGGCCCCCACCTCTCTCTCCAACCTAACCATCCATGATACCAGGATAAATAATATTATTTCCCAGTTTGCTTTCAGTTGTGAAACAGGGTCACTGGAATCAAACGGTTATCTGCATTTCTCCTGACAGAGGCTGCCATACCTGCTGAGATTCTCCAACACTTTCAGACGCTGGAGAATTTTATTTTCGATCTCCAGCACCCACCGTTCCTTGGTTTATTTCACCTTTCATGATGTTGTTTCTCGGGATGCCAGCATCACGGGCAAAGGCAGCATTTGTTGTCCATCACTAATTGTCTGTGACTACGCGGCCATTTGTCAAGACAAAATGGAACCCACAATGTTGTTGTGGGTCTGAAGTCACACCGAGTTCAGACGAGGTAATAATGTTAAGTTTCTTTAGCAAAGACTATCAGGGAAATAATGAAAATAAATCTTAACGGTTTCTGGTTTCCATGAGTGAAATTAGGTTTCATTCCAATTTCATTCGAATTTAAGCTCTGTCATCGGCTGTGGTAGGATTTTAAACACTGCCTTGGAGTCACAGCCCGTGCCTCTGAATTACCCGTCTAGTTACATGATCATTCTGATACAGAGTCCTTATTGCCTAGTCCGTATTCCTTAGTTCCTGCCAGAGAGAGATGGCGGGGTTATCAGTTTAAATACCAACAATCAAATGGATTTTGCGGAAAAAAGCGAAAGAGAGATTGAGAGACAATTTCATGTAAGATCACAGGTTTCAGTCTGCTGAAATGAAGACATTTCGACAGCATCCTGCAACATGAGTCAGTATTCCTAGGAATGATAGGTGAAGGGGATATTGGCGTCAATAAAGATGAGGGAGAGTTTTAGATGAACATTTGTTCTGCAATTTTGTAACTGGGTGTGGGTTCATCAGAGTCTTCGACTCATTGGGCTAAATCTAACAATAGTTTGTCTCAGTGACATTTTTATTGAGTGTGACAGAGGGATTGTCTGTACCAGGCTGACGTAGTTTCATGGTGCTATCTTATCGAACTCACCACATTAACTACCCACTCAATCTCATAGTGTTCCTCGCATTCAATGCCACCCCAATTCTCCAACCCAACATGGCTGGAGGGACTCACCATCGCACTGAAACCTCTGGCTATTCTATAATCACTGACACTTGTGCCATCTTTCAAAGGCCAATGGGCACACTGTTGTACTTCCTCAGTTTGGAGCCACCCTGCACAGGTGACCACGAGCATGGCAGATAAGGGGAACTAACACCACGATTTTTCAAAAGGGGCACAAAGGTCCTAGTGGATGGGCTAGTATGGGGGTCCATTCTCTTCCCAGAGGAGGCCAGAGCATGGTCTGAGCTCACCAACCAGCTCAGTGCAGTACCTGCAGTCTCTCTCCCTCCCTCACACACACGCACACACTTTAATATGAATTCCAGGTAGTGTTCCAAAGAATTCCCATTTTCAGATACAGGGACTTTGAGCCATTCAACCTCCTGGGTTCCTGCAAAAATATGCACTTATTTTATATCCAATCACAATTAGTAATTCTGGCTATTTCACTTTGTCTCACTTTATTGTTTTCAGCCAAACAATGCTTCTAAACACTTGTCCCGTTATGAAATACATTTTTGAGCAGAGAACGTTTTATCCTCAGCTGTTATCTTGACCGTTATCTGAATTGTACCATTTTCCTTGTTAGGAAAGTTTCTCTTGCCCTTTGCCTGTGCCTGTTTCTGTCTGTAACAGTTACACTGTCTCCCACTCAGTTGGCTGGATGGCTGGTTTGTGATGCAGAGGGAGGCCACCAGAGCAGGTTCAATTCCCCCACACTGACTGGGAGAACCATGAAGGGGACGCTCTCTCAACAAAGGGCCATCGAGCATGGTCAATCCACTCTAAGCTGCACATCTCTGTACTCTGGAGGAAACTGGAGCATTGGGAGTGAACCCACACAGATATGTGAAGAATGTCAAACTCACCTGAGGTTGGAATTGAACCCAGCTGCCTTGGTGATGTGCGGCCGCAGTGCTAACCACATATCCATCATAGTCCTCAGTTGGTTCTGTTAATTACTTGTAGCTGACTGAAGAAATCCAACTGGCTTATTCTGATAACTGAACCTGACCCAGTCTTAGACCTTTATCATCGGTCATATTGCCAACCTGGTTACATTTAAAATTTGTGGTGAGCAGTGGAGGAATGGGACTAGAAATGAAAACAGTGACACCCTCCAACCTCAGTCAGAACTGGAACGAGGAGGAATTCACGAAGTGGGAATTCATTCAAGTGGGAATTCTCTCACCCAGAAGATTGGGAGGGCTGAATCTTCATATTATATCGAGGCTGACTTTGTCTGATTTCCCATAGACAGGTGAATCAGGGATCATTGTGAAATCAGAGAAAAGTGCAGCTGGGAACACAATGAGATGAATCATAACCTTATTGACTGGGGGAATAATGTCAAAGGGCTGAATGGCCCAGTTGTATCTGTCAGCCCTATGTTCTGATGATCCATTCAGCCCTTCGGTTCTGCTGTGCAGGAGCAGATTGAGGCCACTCCGATGGTTTGTTGTAGTTTGGCAAATGTATTGGAAAATCCAAGCTGGGTCAGGCAGTGACCCCCTTCCCCCAATCCCTCTTTTCAGGCTTCCCCTCTCAGTCACTTCTGCTCCTGATGTAGGTCATGTTACAGGCCCAGATTCGCATTGAATACAGTCCCCATTCCCCACACAAGGTGAACTCAGACAAATCCTCTGCTGTCTGTGAATGCAACATTTTACATCATAACTTCCAGGAAAATAATCAATTATTTTCCAAAAACATAAATAAGAACGTAAGAAATAGGAACCTGCGCTGTCATTCAAGAAGAACATGGCGGATCTACTCCATGGCTCAACTCCACTTTCCTGCTAACCCCTTGCATCACTCAACTCGCTGAAATGTCACAAACCAATCCACCGATCTGTAAATACAATCAGTGACCCAACCTCCACAACTCTCGGGGTTAGGAAATTCCAGCCATTCACTACCTTCTGAATGAAAACATTTCTTTACATCTCAGTTTGAAATCGATATTCCTTATTCTGTATCCACATCCCTGACTTCGAGACTGCCCTGGTGTGGAATCACATTCTCAACACCGACCTTGTCAAGCCCCCTCTGTATCTTGTCCGTTTCAGTAATGACACCCTCATATATTTAAACCACAATCAATAATTGCCTCAGCATTTTTGATGTATTCAATAGTTCAATCCTTTCATCCCAGGGACCAGTCTAATGAACCAACATTTCTGCATCAACATGCTGACGTGATGTTTCATACACAGAAACACGCCACTCCGTTGTACTGCTCCTTTTTTGGGAGTTCTCTCCATTTAATAACAGCCTGCATTATGGTTGTCAGTGTCATCCTCAAATTCAAATGTATATTGCACTCAGCTCCCGCCGTCACGAACTGAGTGTAGCTGTTGTAAGCAGCTCTTGCCATCGGACTGATATTTGTGGTACTCCCGTAGACACTTTTTTTTCATAAAGTTCGATGAGGCGTGAGTCTCCGATTTCTAAGTGTTTACCAAGTGTCATCCCATGCTCATGCATTATCCACCATACTATGAGCTTCTGTCTTGCGTAAGAACCTTTATTTAGTGATATATTGTGGAAAATCTCTGGAAAGCCTCGTGTCTACCAGTCCTCCTTTATCAAGTCCACTTGTTACAGTCTCATGGATTTCCAGAAAAAAACTTTGCATGATTTTACAGGCAAAATATAGTTCGCCTTTAACAAGACCATGCTGACTCTGTGTGAAGCTTTTCGAATTGCTCTGCAGTCCCTTACTTCATAACAGACTCTCACAGATTCCCAGCAATAATGGTTAGGCTAAATAGTTCCTTCTTCCAGTCTCGCTCCTTTCTTGAAGACAGGCGCCACATTGGAGGGTCTCCAGTTTCACTGGAACACTCCTTTAATCCAGAGAGTTATGGAGTATTTCACACAGTGCCACCAGCCACTCTGAGACCACTTCTTTTAAAACCAGCTATGGATTGCTGATGACCTGTTTATCCTTGGTCTTATGTGTTTGAGAAATGCCTTGTTCCTTCTGTTAGAGACAGATCAAGATCTTCCCTCCTATTGCAATTTTGTTTATACCATTGAAATATTTACAGCACATTCCTCTGTGAGGAACGATGTAAAATACTAGTGTAAATTATCTGTCTGTTCCCTGTATCCAGTTCCCCAGTCACACCCTCCAAATGTCCTCAATATACTTTCCTGACTTTCTTTATACCAAAGATCACACACACCTCTTGAACTCTTCTTGCATACATGGAAAAGCTCGTGCTGCTTGTTTTTATATTTCTTGCCAATTTGCTTACATCACATCTTTTCTTCCCTTTCCTTCGCTTTCTATATTCATACAATCGTATCACATACAAGCACACTCTTTGGTCCAACTTGTCCATGACGGCCAGGTTTCCCAAACGAAACTATTCCCATCAGCTTGCATTTGGCACATATGCCTCGAAACGGTTCGCATTTGTACCTTTGTCCAAATGTCTCTTAAATGTTGGAGCTGTACCTGCATCTGCCAGTCTTCCTCTGGCAGCTCATTCCATAAACACATCACCCTCTGTGTGAAAAAAAAAGTTCCTTCTTCCTCCCTTTTAAATCTTCCCTCTTCCAGCATAAACCAATGGCTCAATGATTTAATTTTCCTATCCTGTGGAAAAGATCTTGGCTTTTCAACCTGACCATGCCTCCCCTGATTTTGTAAATTTCTATAATGTCACCCCTCAACCTCCTACTCTCCATCTGATACTAACTTCAAGAACAAGCATTGAAAGTTAAGCACTGTAAATTTGAAATAATGTTAAAAGTGACGGGTAAACAGCCCTCGGCCCAAACTTCGTACTGTCATTTGTTTCTTCTTTATGTTACAATACTAAGGCAGCATGAAAATCTTACTAGTGCCAATAAGCCGGGAAGAACCTGAATTCCTTTGTCTGATTCCTGTGATGACTTCTCCAGTGAAAATGTATCTCAGGCCAGATCTATGTAATTCTACATCTTCAACATTCTCCCTCCTGGCCTCCATATGACTTTATGTGGTTGTGTTTTCTTTATCTTGCACTCAATAGAGAGAACCCCGATCCTCATTCTCATCTTAATTTAAATTCATTTTATATCATGTTCTCGTTCACCACAGCTAAAAGCCTGTTCATCTGTTGTCACACCCTCAGTTCCCTGTCACCTACCCCCCACCTCTGGCAAGGAACTAAAATGCCCAGTTTCCAATCCTTTTCAGTTCTGAAGAAGTGTCCACTGGACCTGCTTAGTTTCTTCAGCAATTTGTGTTTTTCAACATTATCCAAAGACGTGTGTCAAATCTGCTCAAAAGCCCTGTCCAGCACAGAGCGCTGTGCATTGGGAAGTGAACAAAAACGCAAATTGCACAGGTTCATTGGCTCTGAAACGACATAAGGCTGGCATCACTGACACGACAGAGGTCTTAATCATGATCAGGGAGAAAAACAGAGGAAAAAACATTCACTTCAAACATAGAAGATGGTATTACTGGAAAGAAAATGATTCAGATTAATATGTTAAAGTATCTGAGTAATGTAACAAATTGGAAGCGTGACATCAGGGTGGGACCCTCAGCAGAATGAGATTGTGGAACTGGATGTGCTCTCACATCAGAAACCAAGTTAGGTCATTGAGTACAGGGCTGATGGGTGAATGGGTCTCGGTGTGAACTGGGGGAAGTCAGTAGAATTGAGTTGCAGATATTGCAGCTCACACTGGGTTATCATTTGATGCTGTAGATCTCAGCAGCAGCCCCAACAGAATTGCATTCAAACACAATCCATAACTTTTACCCCAGGATAATCCATTATTATCCCATTATTATCAAGCTGATCTATGGTTCAGTGACGAATTTGGGGGAACATGCCAGAGTCAGAACCATGTGTATCTAAACCTGATGACAACCCGTTAAAGCAACCGCACTTGACTGGTTACATTCCAAACAGCGGAATGACCATCTGATGGAGAGGGGGAAATGATCCCAAGACAAACTGATATGATCGAAACTCTGTAGTCAAGCCTCATCCAATCATCAATGTCGATGGACTATTAAACAACTTACAGGAGGAGATGACTCCACAAATATCCCTAGCCCTGCACATCAGTGTGCAAGACAAAGTTGTAGTATTTGCACCATCCTGAGCCAGAAGTGTTGAGTCGGTAATCCACCTCACCCTCCTCATGATGCCCACAGAATCACAGATGCCAGTCTTCAACCAAATCGATTCGCTGCACGTGACATGAAGAAACGGCTGAACACAGTAGATATGACGACGGCAATGGGCCTGGATACCATTCCTGCAATCGGACTGAAGATTGTGCTGCACAACAAGCCGTGTCCCTGGGGAAGCTGTTTCAATCCAGCTCCAACTCCGACATCTGCCTGGCCAAGTGGAAAGTTCCTCAACAATATCCAGTCCCACAACAAGGGAATGACTACAGTCTAACCATTTACCACGCCCTCAGTCCCGTCACGATTATCACATTGGTGGGAGTGCTTTTTGACCGAGCTGTTAAGCAGCACAGAAATAATGTGCTCTGTGTGGTTTCCGATAGGTCCCCATGTGGAGATGGTGCTGTTGTGGAAATGTCACTGGATTACTGGTCCAGACCGGGATAATGCTCTGGCAGCTGGTGGAAGTTACAAACAATTCACAAAATATCGAGACATAAAATCTGGTGCCAGTAATATTGGCTTCAATCTAATGTATATTGTAAACATCTGTTCTTTCCCCAGTGTACTTTCAGAAAGTTAATCTCCCGTGCTTCCTGGTCTGGCCTACAAGTGTCTCCAGACACACAGACATGTGATAAACTCTACAATGGTCTCTGATTCGGCCAAGCAAAACACTAAATTGTATCAAATTGTTCTGAGTTCTTAAAGGATAAAATCAGACAGAACACGGCAACAAGCTTGGTTTTGGAAAAGGGAACGGGGAACACAGTCCTGTCGACCAGACAGATGCTGCCTTAATGTTTGAGAGCTTGTGACAACAATGACAGAGCTTTCCCGCAGATTGCACAGAAAGATCAGGAAGGGAGCAGGGTATTAGACACTTTTACCTTTCCTTGTTCTAGCTCATGGAGACAAGTTCACTTTTATAACCCTAGCTAATACATTCTTCAGAAGCTCATCAATTCATGTCTTATGCTGCTCAATGATTGACCGTCCAATCCATACAATCACAGAAGCACTGGCTTTGTACTGTCATAAATACAGCACGATCTACATTAGTCCCACTTTCCAAAATGAGGCCCATAGCCATGTATGTTATGGCACTTCAAGGGCACGACCACGTATTTATTAACGGTTGTGAGGTTACCTGCCCTCTCAGGAAGTGCATTCCTGTCCCCAACAGGCTCTGGATGAAAACCAATCGTCAAATCCTCACTAAACATCAAACCCTTCACTTTAACATGATACTCTCTTGTTCTTCGCCCTTTGACTGAAAGGAACAGCTGCTGTCTATCCATGCTGTCCATGCCCCTGGTAATCTTATCCTTCCTAAGCACATCCCTCTCAGCCTTCTCTGCTTCAAAGTAAACAACCCGAGCTGATTTACTCCATTCAAGAGAACATCCTGGTGACTCTCTACTGTACCCTGTCCAGTGCAATCACATACGTCCTGTTTTGTGGCTCCCAGAACTGTACATAGTATTCCATTTGGCCTCACCAAAGTTCCACATAGCTCTTGTAATCTGTGACTCCGTGAATAAAGGCTATGTTTATGGTCGCTATGCTTTGTCAACGTGTGTATTAACTTGTTTAATCACATTCAGGGATGTTTCCAGCACCGTCTGAGCTTCCTAGTGTGCTGCTATTCATTGAGTCCTCCCCTGTCTGGTTCCTTCTTCCAAAGTACATCACCTCATATTTATTACGGTTACATTCCATTCGCCATTGATCATTCCATCTGTATCTCCCTGTAATATAAGGCCTTCCTCCTCACTGCCAACCAACCAGCCAAACCTTGTGTCAAACGCAAACTGATTTATCACACTCACCCTAAACCTCTGCAAATTCACAGCTGCATCATTTATGAATGCTACAAACAATAAGGTTAAAAATCACACAACACCAGGTTATAATTCAACAGTTTTATTCGCACGCACTAGCTTTCGCAGCGCTGCTTCTTCATCTCCTGATTATGCTGTTCGAAATGTCGTGCTTAAATAAACAGTTGGACTATCATCGAGTGTTCTGTAAATTTTTAACTTTGCCCAAGCCAGTCCAACACTGGCATCTCCGAATCACAAATAAAATGGGACACAACACTGATCCCTGTGGTACACGATTGGATACTGCTCTCCAGTCAAACAAACAGATTTCTACCAGCAGACCATCTGTCTCCTACCACTAAGTTGATTTAGATACAACTTGGCAAATTACTAATGAGTCCTACTTGTTCCCTGGTTATTCTGTTCCACTTGACGTACATGTAGAATATCTGGGGATTCTCCCTAATCTTTCCTGCCAGCAGGTTTCCATGTCGCTGTGTTCGTCAGTCCCCTTCAAATGAAGAATTGCCTTCTAATTGCAGTCTGAAATGGTCTATCATTTGCCTTAAATGTAGAGTAGACAGCCAGAGAAAAAACCTGTTTATTTCCAACTTGTCATATGTTTAGTGACTTCTCTAAATTTCACTATGATCACCTCTCATTCTTTGAAACTGTAAAGAACACAGGCCGAGTTCCCACACAAGGCAATATCGCCATCTGAGGGATTAATCTGGAGAATGTCCATTGCAAACCCTCCATGGCCGTTGTATTCTTTCTCAGATTGAGTCACCAACACTAGACTCAATCCTCTATGTACAGTTTCATTAGCAAGCTGTGATACTGCTTCAGCATGAACTTCCAACAATGTTCTGATTCTCTTATATGAAGGCGAATCTGACTTTAACTTTTCACTTTTATATATTCCTCCAATTATCATTCACATTACTTTATTTATGAATTCACTGCATGAGTTCTTATAAAAAAGCCTTCTGAAAATCGAAATACACCATTTCTATTTTGCAATAAACAAGTTCAAATCATTCTGAAGTCTGTCGAGACATATGAAGACTCTGTCAGACTCTGTCAGTGTATACTGATTCTCTCCAATGTTGCTGTTAATTTCTAAATATCCAATATCAATCCTACATAATAGGTTCCATCAGTTTACCTACAGATGTCAAGTTAATTGTTCTGAAGTTCTCCACACTATCTCTTCTTCCCTTTGCAGATGCTTGAATCCCTTCCACTTATCTCCAACGCTTGAAACACATTTACTAACTTCCAGCCTCTGCAGAATGTACAGGAAAATAAAACAGTAATTGACAGCACAATAAATGCGTCTATTGTTGATTTATTTCTAATATTTTGATACGAAGTACAACTGGCTCATCAGACTTAGCAATGCTCAATCCAGCTGCAATATTACTATGCTAGCCTTGAACTATTACCTTGTTACTGATCTGAATTGACTTTATGTCTTTCGTTCCACAAGTTCCATGTGTTTATTTGCATTACTCAGCGATTTTAAGGATCTTCCTCCTTGATGACAGATGCAAAGGAACTGGTTATTTTCTTGGCCCCTTATAAAGCCTGTCTGGTCCCATTTAAATTATATGAGGCAACACCATTTCCAGTCTCAGCGCCAGGGTCTTGGACAGAATCTTGCAATCTGGTTTTAATAGGGAGATGGGCCTGTATGAGGCACATTCCTCAGGAACCTTCCCCATCTCAAAGATGATAATATGCAATCATATAGGAGTGATTGGGCATCTCTAACATCGGCCCTGACAGAATCCCTATAAACTCCTTATAAAACTCGCCCAGAGGAGCATCAGGGCCAGGCGCTTTCTCACTCTGAAGTTGCCTTGCAGTATCCTGTATTTCGCGAACTGTCCAGGGGCCATTAAGGAGAGCGACCTGTTCCAAGGTTACCCCTGGGAGGGCAAGGTTCTTAAAAAAGGTTTCAATTTTATACCTCCTGTTTTCACAACCGTCAAACCGATACAATTCAGAGTAAAAGCTCCGTAAAACCTCATTAATCTTTTTAGCACCGTATGTAAGGATCCCGGCGCTATGTCTGATTGCAGTAATGGATGGGGGAGCACGCTTTTTCCGAGTCAGATATGCTAAATACTACCCTGGCCTATCCCCATATTCGAACACCCTTTGCCTAGCAAAGGCAAGTTCTTCCTTTGCGTTTTGTGTCAGTATTGAATTCAAGGCAGCCTGAAGGGCCGTGATCTGCTGTAGGTTAGATACCGAAGGACGCGCAAAACGTCCCGCCTCCGCGGCTTTCAACCACGTCTCAAGTAGACGCTGCTGTTCCTCCTCTGTCATTTCTGGCTAGCCGAATAGGAAATATCTAATCCCTAGCAAAGATTTTTGCAGTCTCCCATTGCATGGACAGACTGATAGCCATGCCCGAGTGGATAGTCAAGAATTCCTGAAAGTCCTTCAAAACTTATTGCACAAATTTGGAATCCTGAAGGGGAAAAGGTCCCAAATGCAGTGCCACAAACCTAGCCCTTCACTCTTGGCCTTAACCTCCAAATAGACTGGTTCGTGATCTGCGATAGCTATATTCACAACTTTGCAACCCATAATAGAATCCAGAAGGGCGAGAGAGCCAGAAGAGGCCAATCCTTGTGTGACATTTTTGTTGGTTTGAAAAAAGATGAAGTCCCTGCCGGTAGGATGAAGACATCTCCAAATATCCACCAGTCCCACTCCTCGCATAAGCCAAACACCTGCTTGGCCTGTGAAGAAATAGTTGGGGGCCCACAAGGCATCCTGTCCACTGTCAGATTCAAAAGAGGCATTATCTTTAGCATCGCAGATTGAAGATATACTGATGGCTATTCAAGCTGGTTACTATACTAACTTTGCTATAGCCGGTGTTCCTGGTAAGTCATTCGAGCTGTCTAGTGAAACGGTCTGAACTGAATTGATGCTCATGATATGTAAATTTTAGAAAAGTGCAAGTCAACGTTTTCGTTTCCAATCAACGATTCCATTCATTAGGAATTATAACTCGCAAATTACTCAATACAAATTGCTCATCAATATGCGAGGATGAAAGAAACTGTTCTCAACCTCCTTGATTCACTCAGTAAGTCACTCAGTCTGTCGATTGAACTGAATTGATGCTGATGATATGTAAATTTTGCAAAGGTGCAAGTCAACTTTTTCAGTCCCAATCAAAGATTCCATTCCTTAGAAATAATAACTAGCAAATTATTATTTGCAAATTACTCCCCACTATGCGAGGATGAAACACACTGTCCTCAACTGTCTTGATTCATTTTCTCCTGCACAGTTTACATCTCCATATCCTCCACACTCGCCAATCCTGTCCTCAGCGCAACTCCTGAATAAACCATCGTTTGTGCCTTTGCTAATTCCGGATACATCTGTTTCAAGTCCCTTCTTACCACGTGTCCATTACGAAACAATTGCACTTGGGATGTTAAACTTGTTCTCTGCACGGAATCTGAAAGATGGGAAGATAGTGTATGGTGGTCAGATCATTGGCTCATAATCTAGAGCCACAGAATAATAATCTGTGGATATCGGCTTGCCTCATGCTCTTTCGAGGAAGCAGTGGGTCACCCTTACCTGGTCCGGTCTCGGTGCGACTGCAAACCCACAGCACTGTGTTTTACTCTTTTCTGCCCTGTGGAACAGCTGAACTAACCACTCACTTCAAGATCGGCATAAGATGCTACCCTGACCAGGTCTGTACACATCCCGTGATGGCAAATCAAAAGGAAAGATCACTCCCTTACTCTGCCTGTATCCCATCTTCCAGCAGTTCATTTCCATTCAGGTAGGTGGCCATTCACTGTTTTAGATGCATTATTTGCGATTGATTCCCTCCCCTAGAGTGATGTCCATCTGAATTGGCACTTCCGGTGCTAGCTTTAAAAATGCTGACCTACAGATGTAAAGATGTTTTAAATTCCAAATCAATGACAGCACATCGTAAATGAATAACTTCCTATTTCACACAAAATAAACAGAGCCAGCTAAGTGAGAGAAAGGAATTCTTGCGATCAAACCTGAGAGTGATTTTGAGGCAGTATTTGGAGCATTGTGAACAGATTTTCTCTCCTTTATGAGGAGTGATCTCCGTACCACAGACAGAGTGAACAGGGTTCCACCAGATTAATGCCTGGGATGATGGCACCAAGAGGAGTGAGTGAAGGTTGATCTGTAGCGCCGTGAGAGAATGCAAGGTAATTGCATTGAACACTGAGTGCGATGGGCAATCACTCATTATATTCTAAACATATAATGAGAATATGATCACGTCCATGACTATTCTTTCACTCAGGATGCACGCTTGAGGATAGTTTAAGTGCCTGGGAGGACGTTACGCCCTCCTACCCCAACCCCCACTCCTCACAGTGATTGACAGAGACAGAGAGTTCCAGGTTTTGAAAAACTCTCCCACAGTAATACAGTGCACTTGGTGTGTGATCCTGCACTGAATATAATATTATCCATCACCTCGACAGCAGCCACAATGCCTTCATTCTAAAACAGTTAACTACTCCCTCCAGCTACTGACCTTCATGAAGAACCTGAATCCATATTCTCATAGCTACAAGGTGCCTCCTTGAGGTTTAGAACATAAGATGATAATACAAAGTACTAAAATGATCAACACAATTCCACCGATTGGTTCAAACGAATTGAGGTCTTCATTTGAAGCATCTTGCAAAGCAATTTGTTTATTTTTTAAACATCGTTTTCCTAAATACCTCTCAAAAATGAACAGTTTCTGAGTACTTTGCAGGCAGAACACTTGAAAGAATTTCATTCTGTTTGGAATTATTTGTGGCACTTTTTAATATCCCGGTTAAAGTCTCCAATCGATGAATGAAACTGAGAACATCAGAGTCAACCTCACAGTACTGTCAGAGGAGGGCAAGATAGAATTGTCTCGCACGCTGCTCTTGAGTAAATTATCAATTTCAAACAACCCAATACGTGCAACCAGTGGGAGTGTAAATGAAACAATTAAACAGAGCCCCGTTTCAACTCTGGGAATCTTTAGAAACTCTGTGAGAGGGGAATGAAGGGTGGACTGACCGACTGAGCAGAAACTGTCAAGGTACCGTCCCCTTCTTGCAGCAGCAGGGACATGAACTCTCATGTTCTCGAGGCATTAACTGCTCTGAGACATTGAAAGCATTCCCATCAGAGCTGCTCCACTCTCGCTGTTATCAGTCAGAAACAACAAAACCTGATTCTCTGATCAGGCACCCAACTCTGGCCGCGATAAGGAAAACACCGACTCTTAACCAATACACCACAAGTGCTGCCTCCCAAGCTGTTGGACTGCTTCGTAATGGCAATGCATATGGCGTTTTATTTATCAGGTCATATGTTTGAGCAAGTCATCGACTGTTTACAGAACAGAAAGAGGCCCGTTATTCAAGTTTTCAGCTCTTGGCATGTCCCCTTGTGTTCCTAAATGTTTCAAGCACTCGTCGCAATGCGATTATCCAGTCACGTTTTACAATGTATGCGTCTGCAGTTCAAGATGGATAACCTGTGTTTCCACTCCCTCGGTGATCTGAACCCCATTTCACTTACAGAGGCAAAAGCACAGACACGTTCTGGCGAAGTGACTATGGCCTCAGGAGATATCAGCCAGAAAGTAGGATTGCACTCAATTGGCTTATTTCGTCTCATTTCAGATGTCAACACCAGAGTCTGGTTATAGCAAAGAAATGAAGCATTCAGCCTTTCATTTGTCCATGTTCCTCCCCGATCTAAGCATTGAGCTACGCAGGCAGTGTGCTCTGAGAGAAGGATTCTCATTCTTTTGAAACTGCAACATAATAGATGATTGGATATTCCCTGTATTAGAAAACAGTCGTAACAAAATCAAGACAGAACTGAAGGCATCATGTGCAGAAGGATGGGAGACTGTAATGCTGAATCAGACAGTTTCCAAAGTGAAAGAAACAGAGACCGTCCATGGAAGTCTCCTAATTTGGATTACGTGCTCTGACAACCATGGCCTGCAAAACCTTAGCATTTATTGTTACCAATATGCAATGCTACCTTCTCCTTAAAAGTAGAATGACATGCAAACATAAATCGTGAAATTGATCAAAATTGATGTATTGTTTTATTCCATATTTGGGCAGCTAGAATAACATGTACACACTTAGATTATCATTAAAATCCAATATTAAAGCCAGTTAGTGCTTTCACAAAACTACAAAAGCAGAGGAAGAGCTGGGAGTTGCGTGACGGAAGGAGGCGACTGCTCCTGCTTTCGACCCACAACTTTTCTTACCTTTTGTCCCAAGAACATGTGCAGAAGCAAAAAACTGGAAAGCTGATACATATTTAAAAAAAACAGAAAACGCTGGAAGTATTCAGCTTGTCTCGTAGCTTCTGAAAGGGTGGTAGAGCTCAACACCATCACAATCTGATTGTATTTACATTGTATTCACGATAACTAATGTCCAAGTCACAACTCATTCAGATATATTCCCTCATCTTGAAAAGGTATGCACGCTGTCAGTTTGCCATGAGAATAGGTTTGTCAATTAATTCAATACTGACAGGATTGCCGTTTAAAGCTGTGTGAAAGACGTTACAAACGGTCGTACCAGACAAAATGAGTTGCCACGTGAAAAAAATGCGTGTTTCATTCAGTAAAGCGAAAATAGATTTGTTCATAGAAAATTGTGGTGAACTGTCTGCTGATTTTGTTTTTGATGAGGTCTGAAGAAGTCTTCATGAAGCTAATCCAAAACGATAAGATAAATATAGATTGGCAAATCAAAAGACAAAAGTTCTGTGAGACCATTGTGCCTGAAATCTGGGGATGAAGGAATATAAGGGATAATAGCAATATTGATCATAAATTGGCTGCGTGAAATGTTACTGATGAAGTGTGCATGCCTGAAACTTCGATTTTCGTGCTCCTCGGATGCTGCGTGAACTTCTGTACTTTTTGAGCACTGTTCCCATACTGACTCTGATCTCCAGTATTTGCAGTCCTCACTATCACCTGCGGGAAAGGGAACAGAGTCATCATTAACAATCGTGTTTTGAACTGGAAGAATTTTTCAAGCGAACTTTGACTGAGCGTTGGGATGTGGAAGTTCTGGATAGATTAGTTTAGCCCAACAGCGTTCTACGATTGATCAGTGCCCCCAGAGCGCCCATGAGTTTCTCTGACTGTGTGGAGGACTAGTGCCTCCAGCTTGGTCCTGGAGGACCCCCTTTTCTTCACTGTTGGACATTATACGTCATCAGTTGGGATGGGTCCTGCAGCATGCATAAGGTCAATATGATTGTTGAGCATGCTTTCGGCGAGTGATCATTGGAACGAAATGTTGTTGTCTCCAATAGATATTCGGTGAGTGAGGGCTAAAGGGGAGGGAAGCACCAGGTGCTAAAGCCCAGTTAGAGGTTCCATGTTTGGTCATTATATGACTCTGGGCCCAAACACAGTGTCTCTGGGCTCGCCAATTAAGTCAGAGAGCCTGAGTCTTCTTCCTAGAAACAGACCCCAGCCAGCCGCCGCTATTCCTGGCTCAGTTTTATCTTGTTTGTAATTTCTCAGGTCACTGTTGGTTTATGTATCTTTAGAGCTGAAAATAAACGATATTGTTTGAAATCATTGCTGTGGTTCATGAGGAGTTGGTCTTGTTGGGAGACGTTTGGCTGTGTAATCGTGACTGTGATTGATGGGAAAGTGTACCCCATGAACACCTCTGTCCCTTACCTTGCTCTAAATGTGTCAGAGACGGAAATAATGGAGCAGGAAGTGGAGGGACAGAACGCCTGAGCAGGATAGCGGGTCTCAGAGGTTTTGGAATTTGGGGTCATTCGTTGCCAATCCCTCAACAAAAACCCGACTCATTGTTTTTCTCACTGCTCCCCTTCCCCACCCTTTCGTAACACTCCCTCTTCCCAGTACCACCAACGTTTTAAAGACGTTTACTTATTTTATACATACTATGTCGCTTTTATCAGAACATTCAGTAATTTGAGAACTGGATTGAAATTGAGATACAGAACAGCCAGTGTACGAACCTCAAACATTACTTCGCACCTCCTCGAATTGCTGACATTCGTATGCTAAAATTGCTCCCCGATTGCAGTTTGGTAAGTATTTACAGGATTATTTTTTACATCTAGATAATGTGTCATTGATACCTGCGTCAGTTAAAAACAATTGGTCTTTATATCCCAACTTTAACAGAATGGAAATATGAAAAATTAGAACAGGACTGGCTTGTCGTGATGTTTGATCCTTCTCCGTAATTCATATGATCTTGGCTGATCCTTCCGCACAGTAACCTGCGACCCCTTTAGGCCTTTAGGTGTACCTTTTGATACCTCTTGCCCTCAAAGCTACTGATATCTTCATTTTGTCAACATTGCACGTTCTGGCTTTAATTACTTTCTGTGGCAGCAAATCTCACTGAGTAACCAGTAGTTGATTAAAAATAAAATCCTCATCTCAGTCTTAAATAGACTACCCTATATTCTAAGAAGTGACGCCACCTCCCCACATTCTATGGATTGGATGCCCTGGTTATTGAAAACATCCTTCCTGCATTTACGTTATGTGTACCTTTTAGAATTTTATTCCTTTCTGTGATGTTCTACTTCATCATTTTAAACATGAGTGATTTTCATCCTAACGAATCTATTCTGTCCT
This sequence comes from Hemiscyllium ocellatum, assembly GCF_020745735.1. Lineage (NCBI taxonomy): Eukaryota > Metazoa > Chordata > Chondrichthyes > Orectolobiformes > Hemiscylliidae > Hemiscyllium > Hemiscyllium ocellatum. Next base: position 779,053 of record NW_026867802.1, read on the forward strand.
CATACGTCAGTCCAGACATGCAATGGATCAGTCTGGTAAACCTTTGTTATGCAGTCTCCGTATGGAGAACATCCTTTACCAGATCAGGATTCCAAAACTGCACACAACACTCTCCGTTGTGGTGTCAACAAGACTCTGCACAATCTCAGCAAGTCTGACATTCTCCTGTGTTCAAATCCTCTAAGTACAAAGGCTAACACACCATTTGCCTTCCTCAGCTGCTGCTGCGCCTGCATGCTTACTTTCAGCGATTTGTGTACAAGAAGACAATATCTCATTTCCTATTTAAGCGTCGTAAATTTATGCTGGTTCTGATCAATTCAGTTGCAGTTTTCCATTGTTAGGCTAACTTTTCTCTCATTCCATGTTTTCTCGCTACTCCCTTTTATAAATAGTGGGGTCACACTAACTGACTTCCAAGCCACAGATATTGTTTCAGAGTCGATAGAATATTGAAATATGACAATGAATTTACTCTATTTAGTCTCGACACTCTAGTTACAGAACGTCTTCGCTGCATTTAGGGTGGCTTTAAGTACACTGGTGTTTGATACGCAGTTGGTGGAATTTCTTGTCTTTTAATCTCATCAATTTCCTAAACACCATCTCCCTGAAAATAATAATTCCCTTCAGTTCCTGCGTCACTTTTTCTTCCCAGCACTTTAGGAATATTATTTGTGTCATCACTTGTGATGACAGAACCAACATATATATTTCTTTGGTATGCCATATATTTATCCCACTTTATTATATCCACTGTTTCTCATTGTAAGGGATTTGTTTTCAACAACCGTTTCTTTCTCCCTTCGTTTAACTTCAAGAGCTTTAGCAATTCATTATTTGCTTCTCTCAAGCTTACTGTCAAGCGAGATTTCGTTCTGCATTAATTCTTTCTTCGTCTTGTGCTGACATCTGAACTGCTCCCAGTCTTAATGCCTGCTGCTATTTTCAGCCACCTCGTCAGCCTCCTTTTTGAGTGCAGTGCTATGCCCTCATATCCCTAGTTAGCCATGACATGGCCACATTCGCAGTTTTCTTTGTGTCTGACAGTAGAGAGAAGAAGTTGTAGTTCCTGCAAATGCTTTTTAAGTACTTGTAATCCCTTTAAATTCTGTTCCCTAATTCACTGTACCCTGCTCACACTTCATACAATGTCATTTCTTCTATTTAGATTGCGGCTCATAAACTCAGTCAGCTCTATCACTCTCCAGCTTCATGAAGACTTCTCTCACTAACTTCTGCACTCTTCCATAAGGAACTCCATACAGACAGATTGTCAATTATTCCTTTTCATATATAAAAATAAAGCTTTGAAATCAAAGTTCACATATTCAAAGGCCTGCTCTCTCATTAGAGAGAGAGAGAGAGAGAGAGAGAGAGAAGAGAGAGAGAGATCACGCGAGTTGACTGATGGTGATTTAACCTGGGAGTCGTTGTGCCTCAGGCAAGGCACAGGATTGAGAATGTGGGTACTTCACTCCTCTCTAGCTCGAGGTTAAAGCACGTATTCGTTACACTCACAACCTAATCTTCCTCATTGTTCTGAAGCCGAGATGAAGTTTGAACTCCTCATATATAGACACGAGAACCTCTTTTAGTACACGTCCCGGAGAACATTACACTGTCGCAGTGTCATCAGAAGTGAGGAAGACCAAGTATTCCCACACACTGCGAATCGGCACTTTTCAATTTCACAGAGCCAACGAACCAATCGCTATGGCTTCTCGAAATGGTAAGGAAACAAAATAAATATCTCAGTCTCATGTTGGTTCATGGAGTGCCGAGGCACCTTCTCCGTCCTTAAGAGGCTGGGACATTGACTCTGCTGTTCGTAGACACGTTGTTTGATTCGAAGCATTGAATGTAATCCTATCACAGATGCCCATGTTTTTGATGCTGAACAAAACTGTCCTTACTGGCAATTGACCCCGGACCGCAGTGGTAAAAGTGGCAATTCAGAACCACGACACGACCAGGGACGAGTACAGCGGTCAGACGCACGTAGAGTGGCAGCTCTCAAACGCGTTGGACGCGTTCTTGGAAGAAACAACTGCTTGACAGTCCTCATTCCTTTTTCCATCCCTTTGCCTTATATGCCTTAGCATCACAAATACAGACTGAATGCCTCTGAGGGTTGTGTTGATTTCATCGCAATTTCTGCATCATTCATTTAGTCTACATCCCTTGGTATTTACGGAGAAGAAACATTTCTTTCAGCCGAACTTGCCTTAACTCTCATTGTTTTGCACATTTCAATCATGTTTCCTCACAATCTCCGCTTCTTCATTGAGATTAGAATAGGGAAACTGATCGTTAAAAAAGAAATCGTTTGCTGAATACTGCATTGTGTCCTTTTCCTGAGCCTGATGTTCCAGTGATCTCTGGTACCTGTCAATAAAAATTCCGAAATGAGCACTGATCTCACAAAAGCAGGATATAAATGGATCGACTGACTGTAAGGTCCGAATTGTGATATTGGGTCACGTTCGTACAAGAACATTGACTGCAGCTGCTTAGATAGAACAACGTCAATGCCAGTGCTTGGTGGCCAAATGCCTCAGTGAAATTGGAGAATGGACCTAAAACAGGGTTACTGATCGTGGGATGGGGAGAAATCTCCTAGAATGTCTGGGTTTGAATCCTGCTACATATAAAGCAATGATGTGAAAGGGCCTCATCACCTCGACGAATGTTTTCATGTCAGAAAAGATTGATTCCATCCTCCATTTATTAAAGCATGTCTTACTCTGCATAAAACGGTAACAAGTGACAATACTGGAAGTCAAATTGGAGATGATCTTTCTGCTGCCACAACGCAAAGCGCTAACCACTGCATGATACCGGCACCACAAGGAATGGCATGAGGCAAAAAAAACAGTAAAGGTAGTGACAGAGGATATGTTAGGAATAGGACCACATGAACAGTGGGAATACTTGACAGACAGTGAGTGAGACATGCAAGCTCATGGTGGAATGAATGGGTAACTTCAGTATCTCCAGAGCCGATGGATATTTCATCACTTAGTTTGTTGAAAGCGAAGATTGATATACGTCTCCAGAAAATGAAAGCGTCAGGGGATAGCGCAGGGAATTGCTGGAATGTATTTCTGCAAAAGAAATGCAGTTTACCATCGGCTACTTTACCAATTTCCTCATTCACGGAAGTGACCTCTGCTGTGGAATATCGTATCGTTCCAGTTTTCAGGCGTGGTACAAAAAACTGTGTGGTGCAGCAGAGAAAACTAAACTGGAAATATGGATGGGGATGAGCTAGTGGATATGGGTTCAGTAGTGACATCAGTGAGTGTGAAGTATTTCTCTGAAAGTATAGAGTCACTTGAAATGCCAGGGACTGGGCGTTCCAACATTGTGTGGAACACCTTCTGTTGAGGTGGTATACGTCGCATGAGGCTGGGAGCTCCAAACTCAAGTGCAGCAACTTCCATTGACACGGAGCAGGGAGCATTGGGACATCAAGCCGGCATTTCCAACTTTTCCTGGAGCAGCTTCTATTTGCATCTACACAGAGAGAAACGCAGGTAATTTTTTTTCGCTCTCTGAACTTTCTCATATGACTAAAGCTGCTCTGGGCAGCAAGGGATTTTTATTTTGCTCATTTCATTTCATTCAATTTCTTGCAAACTCGCACATGTCATTAAAATACTCTCAAACCTCGAATATTAGCGGGAATACGATGTTGTGATTAGGCATTAGTTTATCACCTGTCATGGAGCACAATCAGTAAAGTGAATTTGAACTACATCAGATAAGCTGAGATCCCATTGAATGGCTGAGTAGACATAAAGTGAATGGAAGTTTCATGAGGATGAATGTTTTTTCATTACAAAACTTGCCGTTGCACAAAGCGTGGATCATTGGAATGAAGCAGTAAAGGTGGTTATCTTTCCTGGTTATTCAACTTGTGAACATGAGTACGATTGGTCATGTCCGTCTTTAGATCACAACTCTGCAGAATGCCAACCTTAAGAATGCGCGAGCACAATGTCAGAATGGATAATGTGCTTGATGACGGTCCAGAGATGGCAGTTAAGCTTTCCACTTGGTTCAGGAGCAAGACTGGCAGGCTTCAAACTCGCATGCCTGCTAATCTACCGCATTGTTTCAAAGCCGAAATAAGGTTTGAATTATTAACCTGTTGGAGCAGACATTTCCCACAATTGAATCATACAAAACGGAGGCTTCTGTCTTCATCCGAGGAGCAGGAGAATCGACGTTTCAGGCAAGAGTCTTTCATTTGGAAAGAGGCTTGTGAGCCGAGGCAGTAGAAAGACAAATAGGAGGAGGCAAGGTATCTGAGAGTGTGATAGGTAGGTTGAGGTGGGGGTAATGGTGTTAGGTCAGAGAGCAGAGTGGAGTGGATCGGCCAGAAAGAAGATGGAGAGATAGGAAAGTTCATGAGAGCGGTGCCAACATAAAACGATCGAACTGGGATAAGATGGCGGAGTTGAAATGAGAAATATATTGAAGTCCACATTGATGCTGTGTGCTTGAAAGGCCCCAATGTAAAAGATTAAGCCTTCTTCCTTCTGGCGTCGGGTGGTAAAAGTATTGCGATGGTGGATGCCCAGGAACTGCATGTACTTGGCTGAGTGGGAGGGAGAGTTAAAGTGCTCGGCCACAGGCAGTGATGTCGCTTGGTGTGGATGTCCCGGAGATGTTCCCTGAAGCGCTCTCCAATTAGACATCCCGTCTCTCCAATGTAAAGGAGACTTCATTGGGAGCAACAGATAGAGTAAATGTCATGTGTGGATTTGCAAGTAAAACTTGTGACTTATCTGTGACTTATCTGAATGACGTTTTTAGCACCGCCTATTTTCACAACCGTGTGCTGCTGCCTTCGCAGCTTTACCTTTCCACTCGAGCTCCCACATGGTGGAAGGGATGAAGTTGTGGACTGTTCACCCAATGATGCAATCCTGAGCTCTTCGAGCAAATTGATGCCCGTGGGAGAATTCACAACAGGGGTTGTTCATCCATCACGACTCAGCTAATTATCAAAATTTTCGTTAGTTTATTCAAATCTTTTCCCTGTCTCCGCTCCATCTATCGTTGTAATGTCCTACAACCCATTAAAGCACAATTAGAGGTGGTCACTAAATGCCAACCCAGTCAGCTAATCCGACATCCAAGATTTTATTTAAAATAATGCTGTCTCAGATATCTGCATTCCCTCGAATTCCAACCTTTTGATCATGCTTGCTTTTAACTCTTTTTTGTCTATCGCCCGAAATTTCATGTATCCAAACCATAAAGCATGAAATCTCTTCATTAAGAAGATCTCATAATGCCGTGAGGAAAGGAGTTACTCACCAAGTGATGAAGAAAAACTGATACGTGTTCAAATCAACGGCAGTGACATTGTATCAGTACTGCATCGTGCCTTTCATATAATGGAAATTTCAAAGGCTTTCCTCTGACTTGAGTTTAAGCACATCTTGATCGAGAAAAGTGAGGAATAACAGTCACTTCCCCGTGAGGGACTGATCCATTATGTGACAACCAACCGAATCACCTGTGACTGAAATAGCTCCATCCTCCCTACACTGGAAATGGCATTGTACACCATTAGAGTGGGTTTGCCTGTGTTGAACTGGACACAGTATTCTTTCTGAAGACGGACATTACTGGGATATAAAGACCTGGCAAAAGACATGGAGGGATCTTCCTAGAATCAGAAGACGTCAGGAAGAATGAACAGCGTTTACTTGGAAATAAAAACCTTGCAAAGGAATCCACTGAGATCCTGTGGGATCAAGCCATTAGAAAAGACAAGGCGGGGTTTCATGGGGAGGTGGAGCAGACAAATAGATCGCGTGGCCTGAAACCAGGAAAAAGTGATTTGTGTCCGTAAGGAAATTTTTCAGATGATGTGAACTCCGTGAGAGTAAACAGGAAGAAAATTTCCTCATGCAGATGGCTCTACAACTGGAGTTTAGAACATCGAAACCAGTGATGAATGATGAATGGAGCATGGCTTGATTTTTTTTCATTGTAATGTTTTTGAAATTGGGAATTATTTCTTTTTTTCAGAGAAAAGTAATTTCAGGCGCGTACAGACAGACAAACGAAGAATTTAACGGGGCCAGAGGGTCTGCTCTGTAGGGATGGGGTTGAGTTAAGTACACACTCTCTAATTGGTTAACGTTAATTGGAAAGAAATTGTATAACACATACAACTGAATACGACTAAATGTGAAAATTATTATGAACGGTTTAGCAGCTCGATCTAAGTGAACTTCTATAAATTTTAAAGGAACTGATCTGTTTGTATTAGCTCTGCATTAAAGGGAAGCTTGTTGGCTCAGTCTCCTGCATAACTGTTTTACGATACAAAGTGTTACCAACAGTGTGGGATTAATTCTCGCAACGTCTCAGTTTACTATTGCGATCGTGATATCTCCACTCACCTAATCTATTAGATAATGGCGAGAATCAAAGGGAAATTATGCCATAGTGAGTTGGAACTGACTTGTTGAGAGACGCATCATTTTTTTCATCTGTTGCATTGGTCATTTGGCTGCAATCACAGAGGAGGTATTGAGTGAATTTGCTGCTCACATATCTCCCCCCAAAATATCCCGTGACAAGACTCGAAACATATTCCTGTTTGAATTCTTTAAGTTTCACAGCAGTAATTTTAAAAAAATTATCATTTCGATTCGAGTTTTTCCAACAACATTGAAAATGTACAAAGAGATAAATATCATTCTTTTTTATTGTTTTAATAACCTGTATGAGTTTAAAGCAATTGCAATAACATGAAACGATATAAGCGTCCTTTCCACAATTTAACACCGTGTATGATGAGCGTTTTGAGAAATCGAATCCATCTCAAACATCACCCCTGTATCTCTATTGAGAGTTGGATATTCTCCTGGGGAATGTTTCTGTGTGGTCGTAAGTAAAGGAGGCATTTCCCAAGGACAGAGCACTCCACAAAGTCAGAAGTTAGATCTTTAGAGTGAATGCTGATTTATTCAACGTTCTATTGCAACGTGTGTGTGTGTGTGTGTGTGTGTGTGTGTGTGTGTGTCGGTGTGTGTGTGGGTGTGTAAGAATTCAGAACGTTTGGAATTGATGGTCAGCCAAATGAATGTTCTTCCTGTAGAATGTGGGAGGCAAGAGTCACTAGTAATGCCCAGGTATCTGCATCTGTGGGAAGTGCATCCAACTCTAGTTTCTTGGTAAATGTCTATGGAAACTGGAGCTGGACTTTGGATCATTCGGGAGATTGACGAGATAATTGAGAGGCGTTTTCGGCAGGCTCTAACACCTCAGGTACAAGAAAAAAAATCGATGAGTTTCAGTCGGTAAACTTAGGGAGAACTGGCAGACAGTGCATGCATCCACTGTGGTCGTGCTCCTCGGTTAAAAGCATAGCATACCGTTATTGATACCTTTGAGGGGGAATGACTTAGGAGGGGTAAAGCATGGGGTTTGTTCCTGTTGCTCAAAAGAGATGGGGAGACAGCAAGATAGCATTATTTTTAGAGACTTCATAGTGAGAGAAACAGATTACAGATTCAGTGAGTGGGGGCATACTTATGATTGGTATGTTGCCTCCTAGCTCTCAGAGTTTATAATGTCTCGCATCCTATTTGTGCGATTCTTAAAGGAGACGGGGAGTAGTCCCAAGTCATCGTCCACATATGAAACAACAACATTAGTAAGAAAAGGCATATAAGGCTGAACGTCAGTGAGACAGAGTGACATCGTCGATCTAGATCAAACAGAGTTGTTCTCTCTGATTTGTTACCCATGATGCGTCTTGCAGAGATGAAGAATAGGGAGAGAGCTTTTGAACATAAGGCTACTGTGATAATACAGGGGGTCAGCATTTGGATACCAGGGCAATTGGGTCTTATTCTGAAGTAGGTGGATCCTCTACAACTAGGATGGTTTTCACCTGAACCACAGGAGAACCAATATTCTGGGGGTGGTGAGGGGAGGGGGATAATTTGCTAATGCTCTTCAGGAGGGTTTATGCGAACTCAGCAGCGCAATGGGAACATGAATTGCAGCTCAAGTTTACAGGAGGTTTTGAGTAGTGAGGACATAAATAGGTTTTCAGGTTTGCAAGAGTCTACTGGCAAGAATGAAGATGGTTCCAAGTGTGTTTACTTCATCGCCAGGAGCATCTGGAATAATGTAGATGAACTTGGAGCATGGGTTGTTAACTTGGAGTTAGACGTTGTGGCCATTTCAGAGACATGAACGGAGAAATGAAAGGACTGGGAGTTCCTGGTGCCGCAGTTTCGATATTTCAGTAAGAACAAAGAAGGTGGTTAACGAGGGCGAGGTGTGGCATGATTAGCCAAGGACAGTATTACGGGAGCGAAAAGAATATTTGATGAGCACTCTACAGAGTCTACTAGATAGAAAGATCTGATATTAGACTCAGGAAAGGAGAGATCACTGTGAATGGAGTTTTCAGTAGCCCACTGAAACATTCTAGAGATGTAGAGGAAAAGATTGCAAAGATGATTCTGAATCGGAGCGAAAATAACGGGTAGTTGTTATGGGGAAGTTTAACTTTACCAATAATGATTCGAAAGTTTATAGTTTGAGTAAATCTGATCGGTAAGTTTTTGTCCAATGTGTGCAGGAGGACTTCCTGACATAGCATATAGTCAGGCCAACAAGAAGCAAATCCACATTGGAATTGGTACAGGGTAATGAACCAAGCCATCTTTTCGATGTGGAGGGAAGTGAGCACTTTGGTGATAGGAATAGGTGGTCACAATTGAAAAAAGGCAATGCTGCCGAGGAGATTATTGTGATACAACATATTAGAATACACGAAATTAATGTTCGTAAGGAGTTTGTGTTGGCAATTCTTGAAAGTATGAAAAAAGATCTGTCCGTTGGGCTTGATGGGATGTATCCTAGGATTCTCTGAGAATTGTGGGGGGAGACATTTAACTGTGAACTTTGTGTCATCGGAGTCTATGTGATTAGTGCGAGAAGGCTCAAACTAAGTGAATATTGACCCCTTCTCCAAGAAGAGCAGGAAAGAAAACTTTGATAATTGCAGAACAATGAGCCTTAGTTTCGTTGTAGATAAAGTTCTGGAAAAAGTTATGAGAGAAAGGATTTATGTTCATCTAATAAGGAAAAAGTTGATTTGGGATAGTCAATTTGATTTTTTGAAGAGTAGTTTGTGCTTCACGAACCTTACTGAGCTCTTTGAGAATTTAAGCTATTAGCTGGATGAGGGTGAAGCGATTAAAATGGTGGATATAGTTCTCAATAAGGCATTGACAATATTCCCCACGGTAGGCTATTTGATTAAAATACATTGGCGTATGATTGATGGAGTTTTTTTATTGGTTTGGATCAGAAAGTGGCTAGCTGGAAGAAGACAGAATGGGTAGTTGATGGGAGATGTTCGTCCTGGATTTCAGAAACTAGTGGTATAGCAGGTTGTTTTTTTTTCGGTACACTGCTGTTTGTCATTTTTATAAATAACCTGGATTAGGGCATGGAATGATGGGTCAGTAAATTTCCCGGTGACACGAAGCTCAATGGAGTTGTCAACAGTGCCAAATGTTGCTGCAGGTTGCAGTGGGACCTGAATAACCTGCAGAGCTGAGCTCAGAGGTGTCAAATAGAAATTAATGTGGGAAAATGTGAGGTCATTCACTTTGGAAGCAGAAACAAGAAGAATTCTGGGCTCAAAGTAATATTCTGGAAGTTAAGATGAGCAGAGAGACCTCGGTGCTATTGTGCAAAAAACTTTGAAAGTTACCACCCGTGTTGAAAAGTTTGTTTGGAAGGAGCACGGAATGTTGGATTTATTGGGAGAGGGATTGATTTTCAGAGCCATGAGATCATGTTGCACTCCAGAAATTCTCTGGTGGCAGCAATTATGGAATTGCATACAGTTCTGGTCGCCACATCATCGGACGAATGTGCATTCATTGGCAAAGGTACAGAGGAGATTAAATACGATGCTGTCTTTTTTTGGAGGGAAATTCTTACGAAGAATGACTGAGGGACCTGGGGCTGTTTATGACAGAGAGAAGAAGTTTGAGAGATGATTTAGTAGAGACATACACGATGATCAGATGCTTTCTTAAGGTGGGCAGTGAAGGACCTTTTTACAAATGGTGATGGTCGGCACAAGAGCACACAGCTTTAAATTGAGGCTGATAGATGCCGAGGTATGTTCTATTCTCAGTGAGTAGAAAAGGTGCAGAACGCCTAGTATTCAACAGTCGGAGATGCACCAACTTTTAGGGCTTTTAAATGATCAGGGTATAATCTTTTGAGTCAAAATGATAAAATGTCGTTAAGCTGGACTTCTGATTAGGATCGTGTTGGGTGTAACATCAAGGGCCAAAGAGCCTTTATTGCACAGTAAGATTCGGTCGTCGAGCTGTTCTCAGCCTGTTGTTGCAATCATCCTGGCCAATATCAGTGAAATGAACGCCTGGCGTGGATCATCCTCTCAACATCGGCAGTTCAGACACTTCTAGTCTGCTGTAGAAGCACGGCAACCTGATCAATTGCCCCAATGGAGCTGGCATCATAGGCTCCTGTTCTTGCACGGCGCCTGTTCTTGCCACGGAGGCCAAAAATCCAATTACTCAATTTTTAGCTGTGGATCTGAATTCAAACCCTCCTCGGAGGTGGTTGTACTGATTATGGTTCATCCATTATGTCGCATCAGGTTCAGTAAAAGGACAGAGAAAAACGTGTTTAAAAAAGATGCTATTGAATGTAATTCTGGATTATTGGTGCTGGAAGTGCACAGCAGTTCAGGCAGCATCCAAGGAGCAGCAAAATCGACATTTCGGGCAAAAGCGCTTCATCAGGAATAAAGGCAGAAAGCCTGAAGCGTGGAGAAATAAGCGAGAGGACGGTGGGGCTGGGGAGAAAGTAGCATAGAGTACAATAGTTGAGTGGGGGAGGGGTTACTGAATATAAGTTTACCGTGGCTTCCTGCGTTGATCACGGGCAATTTTTGGTCACGACTCTATTGGGATTTTCCTTCCATCAGTTTCAATTCGTCACAGAATTCGATTCACCGACACTGCACCAAGTTCCTTTGCAAAGTTCATACGACACAATGACCCACATTGCATACAACGTCAACAATCTTCAGCATTTCAACATCCAAGAGCACGTGCCATGGTTTGCATAAATAGGAGACAAAGAGCAATGATAGGCAAGAGCTAATTGAATTCCAATTTAGATGAGATTACATTCCCTGCTGTGTGGAAGCAGTCCTTTGGGCCCATTCAGTCCACACCTCCAAAGAGTAACCCACCCAAACTCATTTCCCTTGACAGATGCATCGAACACTACGGGAAATTGAGCATGACCAATTAACCTGACCTGTATATCTTTGTAGTGAGGGAGGAAACCGGAGTACCCAGAGCAAACCCACGCAGTCACAGGGAGAACGTGAAAAATCCACACAGTCAGTTGCCCAAGACTGTGAGGCAGCAATGCTAATCAATGAACCACTATGCCACCCGTGAGGCACAGTGAAAAGTAGCAAGAATCCAGCATAATATTCAAAATGTCAGATATTCACATTCATTACCTTGCCAGAATTACAGCCTTGCAAAGGGCGAGTCTGCCCCTGAATCCCCAGAATCCACGTGGACGCCTGTTCTATTGGTCCACCTGGAAGCCTATGTTCATCCTGACCGAACAATTGTGAGAAATCTCCACTTTCTGATCTCAAGCTACGACAGGATTTGTCTCATCCAGCTGAAAGGGCAGCGAGGTACACGTGCGACCTTAATATTTTTTGATGTAGATTCAAATTGCACTCATTATGTTAGTGTTTAAAGACTTGGGCCAGAAACAGCCCAGTCTGGACGGAACATGAGGAGGCCATTGTTCACACCGCTCCTGTCCCGCCCCGCCATTCGATATCATAATGGCTGAGCCAGTATATTAATGTCTTTTTACAGCCTATCAACATCATCGTGTTTCCTGCTGGCTAATCGAGCTCTATCTTCAATAGACATCGAAACTGTTCATTTGTGAGACAAAACAATGTCCGTTTCAAGACAATTGGGTTTCTGCACTAATATTGCAGGCTTTGCAGAGGAACAGCCGAGTCTGGTCTGATCGGGTATCAGACCATTCACTTTGGAAGCAGAAACAAGAAGAATTCTCGTCTCAAAGTAATATTCTGGAAGTTAAGATGAGCAGAGAGACCTCGGTGCTATTGTGCAAAAAACTTTGAAAGTTACCACCCGTGTTGAAAAGTTTGTTTGGAAGGAGCACGGAATGTTGGATTTATTGGGAGAGGGATTGATTTTCAGAGCCATGAGATCATGTTGCACTCCAGAAATTCTCTGGTGGCAGCAATTATGGAATTGCATACAGTTCTGGTCGCCACATCATCGGACGAATGTGCATTCATTGGCAAAGGTACAGAGGAGATTAAATACGATGCTGTCTTTTTTGGAGGGAAATTCTTACGAAGAATGACTGAGGGACCTGGGGCTGTTTATGACAGAGAGAAGAAGTTTGAGAGATGATTTAGTAGAGACATACACGATGATCAGATGCTTTCTTAAGGGGGGCAGTGAAGGACCTTTATACAAATGGTGATGGTCGGCACAAGAGCACACAGCTTTAAATTGAGGCTGATAGATGCCGAGGTATGTTCTATTCTCAGTGAGTAGAAAAGGTGCAGAACGCCTAGTATTCAACAGTCGGAGATGCACCAACTTTTAGGGCTTTTAAATGATCAGGGTATAATCTTTTGAGTCAAAATGATAAAATGTCGTTAAGCTGGACTTCTGATTAGGATCGTGTTGGGTGTAACATCAAGGGCCAAAGAGCCTTTATTGCACAGTAAGATTCGGTCGTCGAGCTGTTCTCAGCCTGTTGTTGCAATCATCCTGGCCAATATCAGTGAAATGAACGCCTGGCGTGGATCATCCTCTCAACATCGGCAGTTCAGACACTTCTAGTCTGCTGTAGAAGCACGGCAACCTGATCAATTGCCCCAATGGAGCTGGCATCATAGGCTCCTGTTCTTGCACGGCGCCTGTTCTTGCCACGGAGGCCAAAAATCCAATTACTCAATTTTTTGCTGTGGATCTGAATTCAAACCCTCCTCGGAGGTGGTTGTACTGATTATGGTTCATCCATTATGTCGCATCAGGTTCAGTAAAAGGACAGAGAAAAACGTGTTTAAAAAAGATGCTATTGAATGTAATTCTGGATTATTGGTGCTGGAAGTGCACAGCAGTTCAGGCAGCATCCAAGGAGCAGCAAAATCGACATTTCGGGCAAAAGCGCTTCATCAGGAATAAAGGCAGAAAGCCTGAAGCGTGGAGAAATAAGCGAGAGGACGGTGGGGCTGGGGAGAAAGTAGCATAGAGTACAATAGTTGAGTGGGGGAGGGGTTACTGAATATAAGTTTACCGTGGCTTCCTGCGTTGATCACGGGCAATTTTTGGTCACGACTCTATTGGGATTTTCCTTCCATCAGTTTCAATTCGTCACAGAATTCGATTCACTGACACTGCACCAAGTTCCTTTGCAAAGTTCATACGACACAATGACCCACATTGCATACAACGTCAACAATCTTCAGCATTTCAACATCCAAGAGCACGTGCCATGGTTTGCATAAATAGGAGACAAAGAGCAATGATAGGCAAGAGCTAATTGAATTCCAATTTAGATGAGATTACATTCCCTGCTGTGTGGAAGCAGGCCTTTGGGCCCATTCAGTCCACACCTCCAAAGAGTAACCCACCCAAACTCATTTCCCTTGACAGATGCATCGAACACTACGGGAAATTGAGCATGACCAATTAACCTGACCTGTATATCTTTGTAGTGAGGGAGGAAACCGGAGTACCCAGAGCAAACCCACGCAGTCACAGGGAGAACGTGAAAAATCCACACAGTCAGTTGCCCAAGACTGTGAGGCAGCAATGCTAATCAATGAACCACTATGCCACCCGTGAGGCACAGTGAAAAGTAGCAAGAATCCAGCATAATATTCAAAATGTCAGATATTCACATTCATTACCTTGCCAGAATTACAGCCTTGCAAAGGGCGAGTCTGCCCTGAATCCCCAGAATCCACGTGGACGCCTGTTCTATTGGTCCACCTGGAAGCCTATGTTCATCCTGACCGAACAATTGTGAGAAATCTCCACTTTCTGATCTCAAGCTACGACAGGATTTGTCTCATCCAGCTGAAAGGGCAGCGAGGTACACGTGCGACCTTAATATTTTTTGATGTAGATTCAAATTGCACTCATTATGTTAGTGTTTAAAGACTTGGGCCAGAAACAGCCCAGTCAGGACGGAACATGAGGAGGCCATTGTTCACACCGCTCCTGTCCCGCCCCGCCATTCGATATCATAATGGCTGAGCCAGTATATTAATGTCTTTTTACAGCCTATCAACATCATCGTGTTTCCTGCTGGCTAATCGAGCTCTATCTTCAATAGACATCGAAACTGTTCATTTGTGAGACAAAACAATGTCCGTTTCAAGACAATTGGGTTTCTGCACTAATATTGTAGGCTTTGCAGAGGAACAGCCGAGTCTGGTCTGATCGGGTATCAGACCATTCACTTTGGAAGCAGAAACAAGAAGAATTCTGGGCTCAAAGTAATATTCTGGAAGTTAAGATGAGCAGAGAGACCTCGGTGCTATTGTGCAAAAAACTTTGAAAGTTACCACCCGTGTTGAAAAGTTTGTTTGGAAGGAGCACGGAATGTTGGATTTATTGGGAGAGGGATTGATTTTCAGAGCCATGAGATCATGTTGCACTCCAGAAATTCTCTGGTGGCAGCAATTGTGGAATTGCATACAATTCCGGTCGCCACATCATCGGACGAATGTGCATTCATTGGCAAAGGTACAGAGGAGATTAAATACGATGCTGTCTTTTTTTGGAGGGAAATTCTTACGAAGAATGACTGAGGGACCTGGGGCTGTTTATGACAGAGAGAAGAAGTTTGAGAGATGATTTAGTAGAGACATACACGATGATCAGATGCTTTCTTAAGGTGGGCAGTGAAGGACCTTTTTACAAATGGTGATGGTCGGCACAAGGGCACACAGCTTTAAATTGAGGCTGATAGATGCCGAGGTATGTTCTATTCTCAGTGAGTAGAAAAGGTGCAGAACGCCTAGCATTCAACAGTCGGAGATGCACCAACTTTTAGGGCTTTTAAATGATCAGGGTATAATCTTTTAATTATATCAGAATCTCACCACGACTCTGGTGAGATGCAAATCGATGATCTTGGAATAACAACTTCAGCAATCACGGGGAAATTCAACGGGCTTTCTCTTGCGCCACAGAGCCACGCAAGCAGGCCTTTTTAAGCACACAGGGTTGCCTTTGCATCGGGAATCCCATCTCATGCATGTCTGCCTTCGTCACATTTTCCAGTACCAGGTGCTTATCCAATTGTGCTCTGGCTATTCAAGTGTTTGGCTATTTACTGCTGAAATATTCTACTGACACGTAGCAATACCACACTTTCAGATAGTGATTTCCAGACAAACACCACTGTCTGGGTGAAAATATTTATTCTAAATCTCCGCTTAATCGCTTGTCTCTTGCTTTTAATCTATGCTACTGCATATTATTACTTCCCAAAACATGCTTATTTCGGTCACACATATCTCTCCTCTTCATAATATGTGCACAATAATCAGTTTCTCACACAGCCTTCTCTGCACTTGGATAAACAGCCCCAGGCTGGCTCGTCTACCTTCACAGCGGGAATGGTCCAGCCCTTTGTCATTCTTCTCATCTCCGCTGAACAACTTCTCCTGGAATCAGATGCTTCCTGCAGCCTTCAATGGAAAAACGTTCTCTGAACAAAAGACAAAATGAATCAACAAAACTCATCAGCTCTTCTACATCTATGGAGAGAAAGGAGAGTAAATGTTTCGAGTCCAACGATCCGGTTTTGGAACTAATGGGACGTGCGGGTGGGAAAAGAATGCGGAAGAAGGCGGATCTGAAATGATTGAAATCGATGCTGGGTCCTGAAGGCTGCATAGTCAGTCAGTAGAAAATGAGGTGCCGTTCTTCCAGCTTGTACTGTGCCTTGAAGGTGCACTGCAGCAGACCGGAGTCTGAAATGGTGCCTTAGGAACACAGTGTAATATTGATGTCACCGGAGACTGGAAGATCAAGATATTTGTTATTGATTCCGTACAGAACGTCGGTGATCTCAGCTTTGTCACTGACTCTGTTTATCTCTCACCATTTTGGAGTGATAAAATTCAGAGGAGGAAATACAGTTGCCTGGATTGAATGAAGTGCTGACAAATCACTGAAAGATGTGTCTGGAAAGTTACACAGTGAGGAAAGGTATGGTAACCCAGCAGGTCTTCTAGCTTAGACATTAGAACGTTACAGCGCAGTGCAGGCCCTTCGGTCCTCGATCTTGCACTGACCTGTGAAAGAAATGTGATGCCCATCTAACCTTCACCGTTACATTATTATCCATATATATGTCCAATGCACATTGAAATACTCTTATATTCAGCCAGTCTACGACTGTTGCAGGCAGGCTGATTTCCGCCCGTACTACTCTCTGGGTAAAGAAATTAACACAGTTATCTATCCTAAATCAATCGGCATTCAATGTAATACTATAGCTCCTCGTGTTGGCCTTCGCCGTCTGAAGAAAGCGGATCTCACTCTCCACTCTATCTCACCTTCTGATAATCATCTAAGTCATGATTAAGTCACCTGTCCACCTTCTTCTCTCCGACGAAAACAACGTCAGTCTCCTCAGATTTTGGTCGAATGAACTTCGATCCACACCAGCCACCATCCTAGTAAACCTCCTTTGAACCCTTTCCAGACCTTTCACATTTTTCCAAAATTCAGTAACCAGAGCTGCATGCAATACTTGATGGTGCCCTACCAGGTGGTAAAGTCGCAACTTCTGTGATTTTATGGAATGGTCTGGGCAGTTGTTGGGATGCAAGGAATACTGGACCAGAGGATCATGACAGAAAATGTCCTGCATTGTGCTGGCAAGTGGTGGACTTCAGTGGGATTGAATATTGGTGAAAGTGGAAAAGTATGTATACCTTCCACCGCTTCCTGGCACCAGTAAGCATGTCCAAGTTACAACTCATTCAGACACATTTCCTCATCTTGAAAAGGTACACACTTTCAGTTTGCCATGAGAAACGTTTTGTAAATTAATTCAGTACTGACAGGATAACCGTTTAAAGCAAACGGTCATACCAGACAAAATGAGGTGCCACGTGAAAGAATATGTTTTCCATTCAGGAAAGATAAAATCGAATTGTTCATAGAAAATTGTGTTGAACTGTCTGCTGATTTTTTTGATGAGGTAAAAAGAAGTCTTCATGATGCTAATCCAGAACGATCAGATAAATGTAGATTGGAAAAACAAAAGGCAAAAGTTCTGTGAGACCACTGTGTCTGAAATCTGGGAATGAAGGAATATAAGGGATAGTAGCAATATTGATCATAAATTGGCTCCGTGAAACGTTACTGATGGAGGGTGCTTGCCTGAGACTTAGATTTTCATGCTCCTCGGATGCTACGTGACATGCTGTGCTTTTTGAGCACCACTCTCATGTTGACTCTGATCTCCAGGATCTGCAGTCCTCACTTTCATCTGCGGGAAAGGGAACAGAATCATCATTAACAAATGTGTTTTGAACTGGAAGAATTTTTCAAACGAATTTGATTGAGCATTGGGATGTGGAAGTTCTGGTTAGATTAGTTTAGCCCAACAGCATTCTATGATTGATCAGAGCCCCAAGCGCGCCCATGAGTTTCTCGGATTGGTTGGAGGACCAATGCCTCCAGCTTGGTCATGGTAGGACCGCCTCTTCGCTATTGGGCATTATACTTCAACAGTTGGGATGGGTCCTGCAGCATGTATAGGGTTAACATGATTGGTGAGCATGCTTTCGGCGAGTGATCATTGGAACGAAATGTTGTCGTCTCCAATCGATAGTCGGTGAGTAAGGGCTAAAGGGGAGGGAAGCACTCGGTGCTATAGCCCAGTTAGAGGTTTCGTGTTTGGTCATTATATGATTCTGGACCCAAACACAATGTATCTGGGGTCGCCAATTAAGCCAAAGAGAGTCTGAGTCTTCTTCCCAGAAACAGACCCCAGTCAGCGGGCGCTATTCCTGGTTCAGTTTTATCTTGTTTTAATTTATCAGGTCACTGTTGGTTTATCTATCTTTAGCGTGAACAGAGATGAAAATAAATGATATTGTTTGAAATCATTGTTGTGTGGTGCTGTTGGGAGACATTTAGCTGTGTATTAGTGACTGGGATTGATGGGAAAGTGTACCCCATGAACACCTCTGTCCCTTACCTTGCTATAAATGTTTCAGAGACGGAAATAATGGGCACACGTGTTTTTTTTTTGGAAAAAAAACCTGCTTTGAAAGGTGATGAAGATTGGACTGAAGCAGTGATCGTGATTATCTTTATTGCTTTTTCAATTAATGAACATCACTGCTATTAATCATGTCTGTGCTAACATCACGGCTCTTAAGATTCACCCTGTGCGTCGGGCCAGTGGCGCAATGGATAACGCGCCTGACTACGGTTCAGGAGACTGTAGGTTCGATTCCTACCTGGCTCGAGTAGCAGTGTGCTTCTTTATAATGCATTTAAAAAATGATTTTTCTGCGGCCGAAAAAAGGTATCAGATCTTAATCTGCTGGAACGAGAATGCCTTCATGAAATGTCCACGAGAACATGACAGTCAATGTTCCAGCGTCATCACAGGAGGGAAGCCAAACAGTCGCACACATTGGTCATGGGCACCTTTCTACTTTGCAAAGCCGCCAATCGCATCACTGTTGCTCGCGGGAATTGTCGGCTGTGAGTTTTTTTTTTAAACTCCTTGGCCAATGGAATCGGAGAAGAATGAAGAGTTAAATGTCCAACTAATCGTTATAGAGTGTGAGTTCCAGAGTCTACCACCTGCAGACTTATAAAGTTTTCCTGCAGATCTATTCAAAGCTTTCTGCGTCTTGTCTGAAATCTACAAACCCTCGTGATCGATCAAGACCAAATGTTTCCTTCAATCTGTAATTCCATGCTCCTCATTATCTCGGACAATTTAATCATGTCTCCTCACAATCAGCTCTGCTCTGAGAAACATAACTCCCGTTTTGCCGAGGCCAGAGCACTCAAAACATTCTTATGCAGGAAATTCAGAGCTTAATGTCGCTTTTTGTTTTGGTGACTGTATAGTAAGATTTACTTAGAATACTTTAGCTAGGTTGACTTCCAGTTTTTAAAACAGAGAGAAAATTATTCACAAAACTAAGGAATGAATCACAATGAACAGAATATAGAATACCAACTAAACTTAGCTATCTCAAGTAGACTTAATTATGCTTTTCCAAAAATACACAAGTCTGATAATTAAGCCCCATAAACACAGAATACAAATGAAACTGGTTTACAGGTCATTATTAGAGGGTCAGAAGAAGAGAGACATGCACATCTCTGGCATCGATAGGCACATTGATAACCTTCGTGTAATTTGGTGTGTCTGATACTTTGGCAATCGTTAACAAAGTATTTAGGCTGTCAAATACCTTTTGAAATTCTTGTGTTCGCTGAAATTTCTTGCCTGTTTTTAGTAATTCGGTGAGTGGAACAGTCCCACTTCTAACAGTCAGCACAAACTTTCAGTAGAAGTCACTCAATCGAGTAAACCGTCATACTGCTCTTTCGTCAACAATGTATAAAAATCCCCCGTAACTTTCGTTTTCGCATCCCGTGGGGCTATTTGTCCGTGTTCAACGACATAGCCCAGGAAGGTGACTTTGGCTTTGGCAGATTCATTTTCAGCTAGGTTTACAAACCAGTTTGACTTCCGAATTCGATCAAGCAAGCCCGATAAATGCTGTAAATATTCAATTCATGAGAGACTGAATGTCACCAGGCACAACACACACGAAACAGTCGTCAATCTGGCAATTACCTTGTCCATTAACCTGTGAAATATGAATGAAGTATTTTCCGTACAAACGGCATTACTTTAAATTTCTGCAGTCCAGTTGGCGTTACAAAATTGCCTTTGATCTTTCCGACAAAGTTGACTGCCAGTAACCTTTGAGGAAGTCCAACTTGGAAACATAAGTGGCTCTTCCAATCTCTTCCACACAGTCCTCCAACTGCAGATGCGTATATGCACCAGTTTCTCTAACAACATCGACTTTGTGGTAGTCCACACATAACTTTTGGGTCTTACCTGGCTTTGGCACCATGATGATGGGTGAACTCCATTCATTGAAACTCACTTCGGTTATGCCATCTTGGAGCATACGTGACATCTCCTTATGAACTTGCACCAACTTTCTAGGGTTATGCCTCCAAGGATGTTACAAAATCAGAACAGCATCTCCTATATTTACATCATCTACAATTATCTTATTAATTCCCAGTTTATTTCAGCAGATCTCCACATGCAAGAATAATAACTCTTACGATTTTCTTCTGGAAGAGAAGTGAATAACTTTACCAATATTGGACAACTTTTGCATTGTCCAATTTTATTTCATAAACGTCCAATGCAGAATTCCCTGAAGTTGGTTCTTTCCAATGTGTTGTAGTCAATAACACATTCTCCCCTTGCGTTCGTTCTCTGCCAAAATACCATTAGCGCATTTTCCCATCACACATTCTGTGAGATTCCTTCATGACATGAGTTCCTATCAAGTAGCTAACTCACTCAATTTCCTCTCAATTTGTTAAGGTCTTCTAAACCTTCCTTTAAAGTTTCAATGATTAATGAAATTTAAATAAATACATTGTTCCCAGTGGCAATATTCTGATTTTTTTTCTCATACACTTCCTGCTTCACCATTTGCTGCGATACTTTTAAGTGCTGTCTCGACAACTCTCCAACATTATTTAGTCCAACTCTAAAATTTGACACATCGTCCAAATGTGTGGTCTCTGTAATCCGACTTATTAATATTTCCTTATTGAATTGTAATGGCCCTCTTCCTTTATGCCCAAAATTGGCCTCAGATGGTCTTAGTTTTGTGGATTCTTTTGATATATCTCAGATCGCAAACAGTACTGATGCAACTCCCTTATGGAAATAATCTGGGTAATCCGAAGCATAAAACCTCAACATAGTCTTTAATAATTAACGTCGCCTTTCCAGTGCACCCTGTGATTGTGGATGGTAAACAGTAGATTTGATTCGTTTTAATTCTCAGCTATCTATATACTCCCTGGAAAGTTTGGATGTGAAGTTGACCCTTGATCTAATTGTATCTCTGATGGTAGTCTTTCTCTATTTTTTTTAAAGTCGTAATTCTTCCTCAATCCTTTCAGCTGTCATATTGCAGAATTGAACAGCATTTGGAAATCTCGTCAATACATCTATTTAT
Source organism: Hemiscyllium ocellatum (assembly GCF_020745735.1). Classification (NCBI taxonomy): domain Eukaryota; kingdom Metazoa; phylum Chordata; class Chondrichthyes; order Orectolobiformes; family Hemiscylliidae; genus Hemiscyllium; species Hemiscyllium ocellatum. Next base: position 800,456 of record NW_026867802.1, read on the forward strand.
GTTAATTAATACTTATTCCCATCTTTTATTGGATGTGGGGAACCTACACAATGCATCAAGACAATTAAGACAGATTCCTTGAACACTGCAGCAGATATTAAAGGTGCAGGCTTTATTATTTCCCATGGTTTTCCGTTTAGTTGAAATTTGTGACACGTATGGCAAAATTCAACTACATTCATCTGCAATCCAGGCCAGTAAAAATGTCTTTTTATTTTAGCCTCCGTTTTGCTCACACCTAAGTGACATCCAATTTGTGGCACATGCGGTACTCGCAGCACCACTTTTCTGTACCCTACTGGGAAAAAAAAACATTCTGCCCATTTCTCACATGCTTGAATATATGTTGGTCTCCATGTCCTCCTTAACATATCATTTGCTAAATAATAACATACAGGGATGCATTCACTCACCTTCCGAATATATGTCTTTTGATCCAAGCGCTTTAATTTTTAATCTTTCTGCTGTAACTCAATAGCATAACTGAGCTGAATATACTTGAATTTTTAACGTTTGTCCCCTGCTGTGTCCCACTCACTTGACAACAAAAAAAGTAACATTGATGCATTGTGTAGGTTCTCTACATCTAATAAAAGATGGGAATAACTATTACTTAACATAAATGAATGTAAACATATTTCAGACTCATAATCCGTGCCTTTTGATTTCTCCTGCTTTCGATTGTGACTCTGTGATCGCATAAAGACACAATCTGGGAAAATTCCTTTATCAACGTCCTGCATTGCTACTCTTGCCTACAGCTCGACTGGCTTTTCAACTGGAGTATGCAGCAGGCTTACTGGTGATTGAGCTATGTCATTTGCAAGCACAAATTATATTATTTGAGTTTGTCCAGAACTCCCACTACAAACTCCCCACTCTTTTTTGCCCACTGTAGCCTCACTGTACATAACTGAGCAATGTTTCGTCCCACCATGAGTTCCCGTACACATAGTTCTTCAGGAGTACATATTTCCCCATCCTTCTGCATCACAGACTGAGGCGATCCTGTGTCCCTTAATATTGTTACCTCTCTATCTGCTACTCCTGACCAAGGTAAATAAACTTGAACTTTGCAGGTAAATTTTTCAAGCAGACATGGCACTTCCCCTTACCAACCTTTGATCTGTTTGTGATCTCTGATGCAGCTTTCCAGCCTCCACTGTGCTTTCTATTACCATGCAACAAAACATCCAGGCTTGTTTTGTTTTCCTTCATTTGACTTTACAGTGCTTTTCATATTTCTGCAATACCGATTTCATGTGACCTACTTTATTGCAATGAAAACCTCAGATCATGTTCCCTTCAAGGTTTTCCTATTTACCCTGTGATAAGTTATCCTCATAATCTTCACAGAGATTTAACTTTCCCTTTCCACGTGAGGATTTCTCTTTGCCCAATTTCTATCCCTCAGTTTTAAAATGATTCTGGAAGCCCATCCTTGTTTTATGGACCTGTTCATTACAATCAACCATTTCAGCTGCTAACCTTGTCGTTTTAACAATATGCTCTTCCAGTGTAATCTTATCTTAGCCTTCATCTCCAGCGTTTTAATGTGAATTCCTTTAATAATTGCCAATTTCTGAAGTTCAAAATCTGTCTCCCTTTCTCTCTGCTCTGCTGCTCTCGTTTCTTCGAATCGTACCTGAAACTGCATGAAATCTGGTGTCTTTTCCTTATCTCTCGCGTCTAACTCAAGCTGCTTCATATTCAATTAACGTTTAAACATCTCTGCAGATTCTCCTGAATTTTCCAGCTGGGTTAAATGCTGAGCTACTGCGGGGAATGACCTCTCCTTTCCTCACAGAAAGAGGCAAATACAACCCCAGCACTTCTGCTTATTCCAGAATCCTAGCCTGGATCAGTTTTTTGTAAAACTGTCAACGTTACATCGTCCATAGCCAAACAACTCTTTGTATCTAAATGAGACATTGCTTTCCCAAGAACAGTCGACGACAATCCAAATCAACACCGGAAATAAAGACGCAAATACATAATCCATCAACTATCTTCCAATTTGTTATGGGCTAGGCTAAACCATTCAAAACGTTATTAAGCAGACAATCCAGATCGTAACATTGCATTCTTTATCGTTAAGTAGACAGTGAAAATTACCCAATTAGCGAATTACAAAAAATATTCACAAAATGACGGATTGAAAAAGAAAAAAACAGAATATAGAATACCCACAGAACTTAGTCTATCCAAAGTAGACTGAACTATGCTGTTCTGAATGTAGACAACATTCGTTAAAAAAGCAAGCACCTTAAACACAGTAAAGATGAAACAGAAGCCTACGGGTAAAAAATAGAATGGAAGAAGGAGAGAAGTTATTAATTAGTGCACCACTGCTGCAGGATCTAAAAACCGGAATTCAGCATTCCGGAATGACCACTCTTTTACCAGTATACAGTTCATTTCCAAAACATAAAGTCTTTGGCCTAAATCCTCAGCTGTTGATGGGGAAACGAAAGGCCTCACAGCGAAGAATTACGTCACTGTTACACTTCATCTGATTCGGAGCCTGAACTGATTGGCAATGCCTTTGATAAAAAAAGATATCAAGACACACTATCCTTGAGCAAAGGTACAGCTCGTTAATTTTTTTTAAAGAGAACATGTTTGCGACAGCGCAATCCGTCCAAACAATCTTCATAAGTGAAATTCTTCGAACAGACAATATCCTGGTAAATCTGGTCTGCACAGTTTCCAGTGCTGTCACATCCCTGCTATAATGATAATTGCAGAAAGACACTCAATACTCCATCTAGAGCCGATTGAGCAAATGAAATTAACAACTTAGAAAGCTACAGAAACTGCACTTTTCCAATAATGTGACTTTTACACTATACTGCGCCGTGGAGAAAGTGAGAACTGATGATGCCAGAACTCAGCGTCGATAGTGTGGCGATGGAAAACACAGTTGCTCAGGCAGCATGCGAGGAGTGGGAGAATTAATGTTTGGACATAAACACCTCATCAGGAATGAGGTTTGTGGCCGTGGGGAATGAGACATAAATGGGTGGTTTGGAAATTTGGGGGCGTGATAGCTGAGAATATGATGAGCAGATAAACGTGTAAAATACGATACGAGTTCTGCCAGGAGCGGGTAGGTTGGAAAGATGATGTGCAGGACATAAGGGCAATGCTGAGTTGGAGTCATGAAACTAGAATAATGTGAGCGAAGGGCGAATGAGGAAACTGATGAACCCATGTGGCATCAAGGTCCCAAGCGGAAGATGAGGCCTTCTTCTTTCAGGCGTCAGAGGTTTAGAGAATGTCAACGAAGGAGGTACAGGACCTGCATGTGCTTGGCAGATTGGGAGGTAGAGAATGATTTACATCAGTGATGAGCTTCCAACTGCATATCCAAACTATCATTACGAACATGTTGTCACATCTCAGGAACAGTATCTGACACTACCCCCATCTACGTAGAAGGCGAAGATTGCAGATGCGAGAGATTGTACTCAGAAAGGATAGCGCTAGAAAGCACAGTGGTTAGGCAACATCTGAGGACTAGGAATGTCAATGTTTTGAACATACCTGGCGAAGAACTTATGCTCGAAAATCGATTTTCCTACTCCGTGGATGCTGCCTTACCAGGTATACATTTCCAGATCCACGCATTTAACTCGACACCACCACCACTCAACTGCTTTAGAAAATTAAGATGCACCTGTCACCACTCAGTTGGTTCTTCTGCTGCATTCGAGAAAAACTGCAGAGGCTGAATATATGAGGGGAAAAAAATGTTGTAGAATTCAGCATTCTCTCAGTGCAATTGAATGCTTGAATATAAAGTTGGTAAAGGAAATGAGAAATCTGCAGTTTAATAACTGCTACATTCTGTTTCTCAAAGGAAAAACGAGTTTCATGAACTGGAATGTTTCGATCAGGCAATGCATGCTCACCTTGTCAGGTTCTGATAGGAATAGTGGAATATATATTGGCTTCTCCACTGCTGAACAGATGAAAAATATTAATTTGACTTCCGAAACAGTTGATGCTCCTGCAGAAAAGTCAATGTGACTCATATCCCAGCACAGCCATTTCGGTGTGTATTTCAGAGTCCTGCAATATCACATTTAATTTAAAAGATCTTTATTGATTGTTCCTTATAACTACGGCATTCTCCATTTTAGAGTTCATTGGACAGTATTTTACCCGCTCACTTATTCATTGGTACTATCACTCAATTTTAGTACCCCTAATGTTCCATTCACGACTTATCTACCAAACTGCTTTCATGAAGAAAATGCTTATTTTTAAAACCAAAGACTGGGCTTAACCAATGCCTGTTGGAAATCAACCATCATTCTGTCAATCTCTATCCGTTGTTTAGTGTGTCTCAGTGCCTGTCACCGAAATCCTGTGCCCTCTCGTTTTGAACTTCAACATATTGCGCAAACGATTTAGGCCAGTTGTCGATCCATGCCCCTCATGATTTTATAAACGATGAGAACGTGACGCTCTGCCTGGAACACTCCAACGAAAAAGCCCCTGCTGACCCCATCTCCATGCTTATCTGAAGCCCTCGGCTCCCCGCAACATCTTTGTAAATCATCTGTGCACAATTTCAATTTTCACAAAATCCTTCCTTTACAAGTTGACCATAATTGTAAACAATATTCTAAATGTGATCTCACCAATGCTCCATATCGCCACAACATGACCTTCCAACTTGGATAATCGACTTTCTGACTAATAACGAAAAGCGTGCTAAGTATTTTCTTCCCCACATTGTCGCCTTGTGGCACCACTTTATCTGCTTTTATAAATTTTGCTTGACTGATAAAGTTGTGATTGTCACTGTGTTCTGCTGCCTTCACGGATATGTGGACCAACATGCAAAGTCTCTCTGTTCCTATGGGTTCCTCGTGTCCTGTCAATCATTGAGTAATCCGTTGACGTGTTAATTCCAATGTGCATCACCTCATGTTTTTCATGGTAAGTTTCACCATCGCCTCTCTGAATTTGACATTTGATAAATCCATTTCTGAGCTCCTCCATCCTAACAGGATCTTCCTCACTATTAACCACTTTGCTAATATTCGTATCATCGACAACTCTGCTTATCATTTCCTCCTAACTTGTTCTACATTCTTTACACGCATTCACAAACGACATGGGACCCAGCATTCATCCTTGTGTTACACCATTGAATACCAGTTTCAGTCACAAGAAACAGCCTTCTATCACCATCCTGTGTCTCTTACCATCACCAATTTAAGTTTGTATCCAACTGCCAGGGGACCTTAAATCCCTTTTCACTTGTATCCTCTTACCAGTCTTCAGAGTGGTGTCGTGTTGAAGGATATGTTGGAATCCACACAAATAACATCAACTTCACTACCCTCGTTAAAGAAAAACCTGATCACTTGCCAATAAAATGTATTTAATCCAATCTGTTAGGTATGACATTCTGTAACAAAACCGTGATGACTCTCCCTGATGTAACCTTGCCTGGACAAGTGGCAGTTAACTCCCTCCTTCAAGGTTTGCTCCAAAGGTTCCCTTCCACTCGTTTGAGACTCACTGCTGTGTGATTCTCCCAGTCTTGCGTTAGTCCAGTCCACTACAAACCCTAGGATAAACGTAAACCATTGCTCAGAATACCTGCAATTTCCTCCCTTGTCACAGAGAGAAACATAAGATACAAGTTCGTCCTGAATTGGGAATATGCCCACTTCAATCCAGAAAACCACGAACACTTCCTCAGATCCTATGTCAAACTGCTTAAGAACTTTTCCATCCCTCCTCCTGCATTCTGCCTCTATATCTTACCACAAGAGGACTGTTTATCGCTGAACAAGTAAAGTGATCCAGTCAGTTATTCCATTTGCTGACACAACTGTACTGTCACTCTGGAGGGAGATCGTTCAGATGTTTTTAACTTGAAAATGCTGTATTAAGAATTTGTGGTTATGAAATATTTTGATTTGATAGCCACGGGCTATTACAGTGAGAAATAGTTTGAATTTTCTCCAACTGAAAAACATTGACTTAATTCCAACTCCTGTGGAGATTCCTATCTGTTCACATCTGACATGACGGAGATCTTGATCTCTTGTTGTTTATCATATCCAGAACAGAGCTGCGGCACAAATCCCAAACACATGATTTCTATTTTCATTGACCTAAGAAGTCGATGCCAGTGGCTCACATTGTAATGGGATTCATCAACAAGAGAAACTTTCAGGATGAAAAACAGTTCTGTCTTATGTGCAGGGGGTCATTACAGAAGCACAGTATCAAGCTTCCTCGGGGCAATATGAAAAGATGCTGAAAAGAGAAATCGCAGTTAACATTTTGGTACAGTGACCCCGTCCTTGGCACTGATGGTTTCCAGGAAAACTTCGGTCTATATGCAGAAGATATGTGGGGGCGCAGTAATTAGAAGGAAACGAGATGTCGGGATAGAGCCGAAAGAGAGATACGAGCAGTTGGGCATAGTAATTGATAATGATTTGTTTGGAGCATTAACAACTGTTCACAGAGACTGTTTATGACTAAACAAAAGTAGTGCGTGACTAGGCCTGGTGAGTGTGTCGGGGGCAACACATGGGAAATTTCAGGCCTCTAAAATGATTGAAATTGACCTGGATGGTCGTGGGGTCCTCAAGCAGAAAATGGTCTGCTGCTTATTCAGCATGCGCTAAGCTATGGTGCAACACTGCAGTAAGACTGAGATAGAGACGTTCGCTAGGAAACATGGTTCTGTGCTAAATGAGCAGTGAACTGGAAGATCAGGGACACTTTTGGCGATAGAACTTGGCATTCTGTCAACTGTCATTCAGTCCACACTTCGTTTCCCAAGATCGTGGCGACCAAAATATGAGCTGTAGATTAGATTGTGCGAAGTATGTGGAAAGTATTGCTTCACCTGGAAGGTGTATTTGAGCACTTGTATACTAAGCATGGACGTCAGAAATGGACAAGTGAGGAGAAGCAAGAAGCAAGGATACCATAGAAGATATTATTATAGATGGTTTTTAATCAATGAGAAAGAATGAGACCATAAAGGTACTATACCTGAATTCTCGTACTTTCCAGAAGAAGGTTGGATATATAACGGCATAAATCATGAATACAATTTAATACACGTTGCAGAGACATGGAGACAGCATAGTCAAGACTGGGAGGTATATATTCACTGGTATGAGCAGTTTGGAAGGACAGAAAGGATGTTAAGGAAGGTGGTGTAACTCAAACATTGAAGGACAACCTCAGACTGATGCGAAGAGATGATTTAGTTTCTATGGAGAATGAGTTTGAATCTATTTGGGAGAAAATTAGAAGCTCTAAGAAGAAAATGTCACTGATTGTCGGAGTCTATCCGTCTCCAATTTTAAGATGACATTGGTGAGGGCAGTAAACAAAGACATAAATAACAAATGAAAAAATGGTAATGGCAATTATCATGCGGGAATTTAATCAACATGTCGATCGGTCGAAGCAGCTCAATCAGGGGAGCCTTGACGGGGATAGTGTTGAGTGTATCTGCGATAGATTCCTTAAATAATGTGTAATGGAACAGGCCAACAAGGGGAGAGGTTAAATTAGATTTAGTGCTGGGTAATGAATGCGGCAAGATGTTAGATTTGGCGATAGGTGAGCACTTTGGTGATAGTTACCAAAATTCAGTTATGTCTACTTTAGATTTTCATAGGGATAGGTATACACCGGAGTGCAAGCGCTATTGCTGGGGGAAAGAAAATTGCAATGCTATTAGATAAGATGTCGCATTCAGAGGTTGGCAAAGAAACGGCACGGAATGGGCAGAATAGAAATGTGGAGCTTATTCATGGAGCAGGTTCTGTGTGACTTTGATAAGTATGTACCTGTCAGAGAGGGAGGAAATTGTCAAGCGCAGGAGTCATGATTACTGAGGATGGTGAATCGCTTGTTGAGATGAAGAAGGTTATGTTCCCATGAGACGTGAATGCTCAGTTAAGGAGATTGAGAGAGTTACAAGTTAAACAGAAAGACCTGAAGAGAAAGTGAAGACGAGCCAGGAGGGAACTGAGAATTTGTTGACAGATAGGATAAGGCAAAATCCGAAAGCTTTCCATCGGTATGTGAGGGCTAAAAGAATGAATAGAATAAAATATGGCCAATGAAGGACAGTCGTGATAAGTAGTGCGTGGAGTCGGAGTGATGGGGGAAGCGCAAAAGCAATGTCTTATAGTCAGGATTCGCACCAGGAAAACAAAATGGTTGCTAGGACAATACTGAGAAACTGGCTACTAGATGAGATAGGATTGAAGTTCCCAAAGACAAGGCGTCATAAGCTCCTGAAAATGTGAACATATCTAAATTTCCCGGGCCGGATGGTATTTATCCTAGGATTTTCTGGGAAGCTAAGAATCAGATTATTTCCGAGACTTCCACTTGATATTAATGTTGTTATTGTCCAAAGTTAGAGTACCAGAAACACACTACATGATAGTAAGAGTTCCTCTCTCATTCAAAAAAGGGTGTGAAGAAAACCCTGGAAATTATAGACCAATTGACCGTTCCGTCGGTTGTGGGTAAGTGTTGGAAAAGTTCCATGAAATAAGATTTGTAATCATCTCGATTGAGTAAATTTATGAAGGAAAGTCAAGCCGGTTTTGTGAAATGGGTGACGACACTCACAAACATTATCGAGCTTTTGAATTCGTCATTAAACTGGATGTCGGTTTGCTCACTGATTGTTAGGTTCATTTCCAGACGTTCATCGCCCTACTTGGTAACAAATTCAGTGGGTCTCCAGGCGAAACACTGTTCATGATTCCTGCTTTCTCTTGATATGTTTGTGTTTGTTTCGGTCGGTGATGTCATTTCCGATGGTGATGTCATTTCCAGTTCTTTTTTTTCTCAAGGGGTAGTCGATGGGCGTTGAACTCGAAGGGTTTGTTGATGAGTTCTGTTGGAATGCATGCTTTCGATTAAATCTCCTGCATGTAGGTGTTTGGGCTTTGTCCTCGGACTGATGTGTTGCCTCAGGTGAATGTAGTGTTTATTGAATGCAATATTTGTCAAGTTACTTGCATGGCATTTTGGAAATGACATCAGTTTTTGCATATGGGACAAATAGGCAGAAAACGAGCCACCAGGATCCATGAACATCAACTAGCCACAATACGACGTGACCCCTCTCACTGGTATCCTTACATACAGATCAGGAAAGGCACCACTTTTGACTTGACAACGCATCCATCGGAACACAAGTGAAACAGAACACACACGATAATTCCGAAAAGCATGGCATTCCAACTGGAAATCCATCAAAATCACATCGAGATAGACTTCAATCTGCGAACGAGCTGAACAACAGAACAGGAAATGATATCACTACAGGAATTGACATCACCAACCAAAGAACCGCAAGCATTTCAATAGAAAGCATGAAATCATGAAAACTCCGTCACCCGTAGGCACACTGAATATATTACCTAGGAGGGTAACGAAAGTCTGGAAATGAGCCTTCCAGCTCAGTGAGAAAATCTTCATCCTGGGAAGCTAAAACTGAGCTACAACTCTTGACAAAACTTGCCAGGTGACTGAACAGATGTATGAGGATAAAGCCGTTCATGTTATGCACGTTTGGATTTCAGTTAGCCGT